>NW_015389191.1:65605-75205 GCF_001527695.2 Protobothrops mucrosquamatus | reverse complement strand
AGAACTGAAGATGGAGGAACCACTAAATTTAGATAGTCCCTACGAGCCAAAGTTGTACGTCCTGTTCTTTGGGCAGATCAAGTCAAGACTGGGCATAGGTCCAAGGACGGGGCGTGACAACTTTGGCTGACTTGATCTGATTGGGCAGGAATACAGTCACAACCCACGGGTGGATCCTCCATCTCCAGTGCTGGAGAATTAAGGACTACCTGTATTCCGAGGAAGGCTGAAATATCTAGCCTTCCAGATGCTGATGCTCATAAAACTTATAAAAAAGAGAAAATCATCAATAAAATCACTAGATTAAAAATGCCTCCTCCAAATCCAAAATTTTATAGTAAAGGTATATTCATAGTAATGGATTGTTTAATCTTTTTCAGCTGAGGGTGGAATTTTATTTGTTTTCAACCTCTAAGAATCATGCTAGTATCTCTTTAATTAGAGCGATGGCTAACAGTCTAAGGATGAAAATGTTTGACCCACTGGGACAGTATTTAACTAAATCTTATCATTTCTTCAGGAAACTTATGTATGTTTGCCCAGTAGGTGGCCAATTTTTTTTCTTCCATTAAGTTAAACCAAAATTTGAAAAGAAGCTCAATTCATGTGTGGATACAAAAGAAAACTATAAAACTAGAGATAAGAGACTTGGAATCTATCCATCAACAATATGGACTTAAATAGCAAATAAAACCTATACATAGATAACTTCATTCCAGCCTGCCACACTATGGTGAGGTGTATTTTGAAACTATGGTAGTTAATTCTAAATTTGCAAGTAGACATTTAAATGATTGTATGCAAACACTGTGTCTCTTTTGTCTCAATTTTGGTGATTCATTTCCTCTTTGAGAATGATTTGTAAAAAAGCATCCTCTTTTTTAACAATTTATGTTGCCTCCTAAACACTAGGAAATGGGAATATCAATCACAGGAATGCTCCATTTATTAACATTTTCTTAGAAACTGATGTTTTATTTATAGAAAAATATTAGTTTACAGCTGAGTTTGAAACACTTAGCTTTTTAAAGTCTTAACAAAGAGGGTCAAAACTTTTCTTATATTTTTATGCCATAAAATATACACTGATTATATAACCACCATTTCCATTGTTTCTCCAATCTATATATTGGTGAGCCAGAAAAATCTGGAATTTGTGTATTGTAATAAATGCTATTTCCTGCACAAAGACCTATATGATTTCTCTGTTAGAAATTATAATTTATAAAATGTTGTGCATTAAAATTCATTCAAGTTTGTGTTTTAAAAGTTTTTATCAGTATTTTGTCAAATTAAATTATACATTTTAATATGGTTCTCTGAGAATAATCCATTGCCTAATTGGTCACATTGGTTTAAATATCTGTAAATGCATATGTGCAGTTGTGCAGCTTAATTACATGCCTTGCTGACTTATGGTCCTTTTGATTGCCTACATTTATAAATGACAAAGTGGTCAAATCATATACTTATAAAGATTACTGATGATATTTTTACACTAGGATACCAAGTAGAGGTAGGTAACATCATGAAATAAAAACCTAAATTAAATAACCCAGTAAACCAAACGTAACTGGCAGTTTAGCATAATATAAAGGTGAAGCAGAAAATACCTGAGCATCCATGTGGAAAAATGACTAGTTTCATGACTGTGCCTTGGAAGTTTCCTGAAAACATATTTTAGTAACAGCAAAGTATATTTCTACCTATTTTTAAAATCTGAAAAAGAACACTCAAGAGATCATCATATCACTGTGATAATAGACAGGAGTAATCAATTTTGAAGTTTAGAATATTGGGAGCAATAACATTAGTAGCAGCAATCCATAGGGCACAGGTGGCTGGAAAGGCAGTCAGAAAGTCAAGATGGTATAACAATTGTTTGGGCAAAGTTCCAACTTTTGTTTTTTTAGTATGTGTGGAGCTTTAGTTTGTCAGCTATTGTCTCCACCTATGCCAGTGTTTCTTGGCACCTTTAAGATGTGTAGACTTCAGCTCTAAGAAGTCTCCAGAAATTTAAATGCATATATCTGCCAAGCTTGAGAAACATCAATCTAGACTTTCTCTGCCTAGATCAGGGGTCTTCAAACCTGGCCCTTTTATGACTTGTGGACTTCAACTCCCAGAATTCCTCAGCCAGGCACGCGAATTCTGGGAGTTGAAGTCCACAAGTCATAAAAGGGCCAAGTTTGAAGACCCCTGGCCTAGATGTTTCTTTCACAGACACACAACCTAGCAGATGCTCTATTTAAAAAAAAAAGGAAGGAGATTTACAAGAGGGAAAGAGAAAGATGACATACAGTGGCTTAGCCTTTACCTACTCAGGGCATTAGGCTAGTCACAACTTGTATGTTTGTGACATCCAGGTTGTGACACCGCTTTCAGCAAGTTATCATACTTCCAAACACATCAAGCAGCCCCAGTGTATATAGTCTCTTTACTCCATACCCTTTAATATTGAAACACTCTGTCATATTGGACCCTTAATAAACGGCTATTTCTGATAAGCAATAGGACCTGCAAAAAGGGTGTTGTTTTATGAATGTTTCAATGGAAATTATTGTGCTTCAGTAGGCAAGGAGCAGACCAGCATAGTTACAACATTATTTATTGACTCAACTAGAACTGGAGAACTGTAGGCAATTGCCTGTAATTTATACTCTGAGCCCGCAGGGCCTTAACCAATCACAATACTTGAAAAACCTACGCAAATATGAATGTTCAAAGTTTCCCTCCAAAACAGTTGGAGTTAACAGTCATGGTCATCTAAAGTTTAGTTTCATTTTAGTTTCACAAGCAATTGGAGTTAAGTTAGTTTCACTTTAGCAGGGATTAACACAACTTTATATATATTCAATACATAACAGAAATGGAAAATGTTTAGAGCTCCAATAAAGTATATAATTAAGTTTAATGCAAGCCCAATTCCATTTGGCCCTCTCATAAACATACACAAAAACAAGCACAGAGAAATAAATCGGCAAAATGAGCATATGACAATTCAACAGCTAGGCACTGCAAGTACCTCCAGCCACCATCTCTCTTTCCTTCCTTTTTAAAAAATAGAATTATCAAGCCATCAAAATTTTTCATTACCAGAGAACCATTTTATCGTTTGTTTGATATTCCTGTTGAGTCATGTTTTTTTTATTGTATCTTAGACTCAGTTATCCACAGTTTAACTCCCAGATCACTGGTGTTCTCTTAACCCTTACTTTTGAACCTTTCCACAACTATATAATCACCTCATTGACTTCCAGATGTTATAATTAGATTCTCCTAATAGGGAAACACTTAGTTTTACATAATTTACTTAATTACTTGCTTCATTTAATTTTCTGCAAACCTTCATCACAAAGCCTGTCCAATAGATGCTGTCCATTAGAAGTGAAGAGGAGATTGCCCAAGTTTTTAGTAAGACAAACTAACACCTCTTCCCTGCAGCATTCTTGTACTTCATCTAGGCCTTCTAAAATAATTTGGTGTCTTTAATGTATTTGTTAGTATTACTGTCAGGCTACAAATGTGTACAGGCAGACATATCAGTCACGTATAATAGAAATGACACCAGCTGAAAATCAAGAAAAACTGTATTAGGACCCAAGTCAATCCACATTTAGAAATACATTTAAAAAATTGCCAGCTGATTAACTCTTTGCTGTTTAGCCAATGGTGCCATACACTAGAAAGCAGTTCAGAAATATTTTCCAAAGTTGTAATTAATTTTCTGGATAATTCATTGATAAATGTTGCTCAGAGAAAGTATAGCAATTCCTCAGCTTGGAATGATGCTTATATCTATAAAATGCACTGAAGCACTTGTCTTACCCTGGATATTGCAGTATGCAGTTAAAAAAAAAAACCCTCAGAAAAGCTAAGGGAAGCCAGATCCAGCCCTAAATGAAAATCTTCCCCTGCTCATTTTGTATTACTGCTGCCTCTACTGTAACTCCATTGTAGCTGTTACTTTCATAAAATGTCAAGTAAAGTTGTATTATTACTAAATAGTTGCCTACTCAATATAAAACTTCAGAATATCACATAGAAAATGCTCCTTTATTGTTCGTTATTCAGACAGTCATAAAACATACTGCTCTAAGAATCCATCTCCTGCCAGTCTCTTCGCTGGGAACTTTGCCTTGACCTTTCTCAGTCTGCTCAAGTAACTATGGAACATGACAGCCTGAAACTGCTTTATTTCCTATCTGGTACTGTAAGGGCATATTGAAGTATTGACTGGTTTTTGACACCTGCCAGTACACTGAGGACAGAGCTGAGGAACTAATACCCTTCCTGGTGCAACCAAACTATTAGACAACTGGTGGATTCAGCCACAAGTTGAGACAGATAAACAGATAAACGTGCAGCCCAGAGTACTGGGCAGAAAAGTATACATAGGTAATCCAAACCACAAAATAAAAGATAAAGTCCTTAATGTATAAATCCAAGAAGTCAATCCAAGAGCTAAGAATAGAGCTCAAAATAATTATATGACTACACAAGATAAAGATGTTATTTCTATCGCTGGTTCACTCCCAAATGGAGAATTTTATTCAAAATGCTACAAGCCTTCATCTCAACAGAACTGATATGCATCTCAGTGAGCTCAGAATGTAGGTCAAACGTATGCAGTAAATAGATATTGCTTCCAAGGAGGAAGGTTTTTTTTTCTGTCTTGAGCTTCTGTATCTCAGTGACTTCCCAACCAGCAATATAATCACTTCTGTGGATTTGGAAGTCATTCTTAGAAATCTGGGTAAAAGTCTGAGGTCTTAGGTCCAATATTTACTGGGACCAGCTCTTCTCTGCTTTCAACACTAGGACATGCATTATTTGGCTTCTGTGTTCTGAAGAAGAGGTTTTTGTGAAGGTTCTGCAAACAACTCAATCCCAGACCATAAAAATAATCACTTTGCTTTTATTCAGACATTCTTCTGAGAATAAATGGGCTGCATTTCCTATGCGAAGGATTCTTGGCAAGGGATGAGCTGCACCTCACAAAACAGGGGAAAATGTACTCGGAAAAGGACTGGTCCCACTCATCAGGAAGGCTTTAAACTAAAATCGAGGGGGAAGGGTGACCAATCTCAAGAATCTCTAGAACCCAAAACCAATCACAAATCCAAAGAAAAAAAATCAAATCATGAGGTAGGAAGTGATAAGAAAAAAGAAAAACTCAAACAACAATCAGGAGGTGCAGGAAACATACCTATGGACAGGCATAAAAATCTTAAATGCTTACATACAAATGCTCAAAGCTTGGGGAACAAACAGGGTGAACTAGAAGCAATAATACACGACGATGGGTATGATATAGTTGGCATTACAGAAACCTGGTGGGACGAAACCCATGAATGGAATGGACTGATGGATGGATACAAATTGTTCAAAAGAAGAAGGTCTACAAAATGAGAAGGGGGAGTTGCACTATATGTAAGAGAACACTACATATCTACAGAAATTAGCTTAGTGGTTTTCTTGCAGATGTTTCATTACCAAACTAAATAATATCATCAATGCATCAATACATCAACATCAGCACTGATGATGTTAACTAGTTTGGTAATGAAATGTCTGCAAGAAAACTACTGAGCTCAGAGAACAACAAGGACCCAACAAGAAGGAAAGTCTTATAGTAATATTAATAAAGAGCAATGCTGTAATAATAGGAAAGTAATTGATGGATTTTAGCTGTGGAAATAATTTTTAATTATCAGATAACTACCATACTGCATAGAACAATGAGAATGAGGCTTATTACAACAAGAAGCATATCCTGATTTTGAATATGTACTTGGTATTGTCAATGTATATTTTCCCAGCCCAAATTTAATGGTAGCATTGTTGTATTGATTGTTTTTAAAGATTACAGATGTAACAAATTCATTTATCTGCAATAAATACAGTTAAATAGGAAGAGAACTCAGTTATGTGGCAGCTTTTTCTATTAAGATTCTGACTTACTGAAAGTCTTCAATTCACATCCATATAGCCTACATCAGCACATTTTTCCATTACTTATAAGGAAAAAATATAATTTAACTAATTTTCTTCCTTCAGGTCATGACAGCTCTTTTCAATTACATAGTCAATGAAAGGAAAAATATATCAACAATATTAAAAGGGTTCAGAAAGCCCATCTTAAACTAATAACTTGACTTTTATTGGTATGATCACTCCAAACCTTCTAAAATATTTCATATTAAAATATAAATGGGCACTTTCTGCAGCATACAATGGAGAAGTCCAGATACAAATAGGGAAAGAGTGTATATATTGGATCACAGAGTCATGCCGATTATTTTTCCAACATATGTGATTTCTAAGTATGAGATAGAACAGTGGTGGAAAACCTATGGCACGGGTGCCAGAGGCGGCACTCGGAGCCCTCTCTGTGGGCACACATGCCGTTGCCCCAGCCTTGCCTCCCCAGCGACCCCCTCCTCCCCAGCACCCCCCCTGGAGGAGAGTCGCTCCCGAATGTGGCCCACACGGAACAGCGCAGCCAAGGACATGGCAGCCAGGCAGTGTAGACAAGACTCTGCCCTCACACCCCATCATGCAGTTGATGCTGCGGGGCATGGGCAGAGGGCGTGGCCGCCATGGTGCTGCTGGGCTGCCTGGGTGATCTGCGGTAGGCCCTGGNTATGTATGGAGGGACCTTATCAAGGGAAGGGTTCTATAACCATATAAAATTAGCTAATCTCCTTGTTGTACTTTTTCCAAAATACGTGTAGTGGAATTGCAGAGTCTATAGCCTAGAGCATGGGTCCCCTACACCCAGACTGCGGCCAATTCCTGAGCCATGAGCTGTTCAAAACTGGGCCATAGAAGTGGCTGATAAGTAGGTATGTATATCCCCACTTGCATAAGTAGTGGGTAAGCATGTGCGCATGTGCTCCATTTGTGCAAGCAGCAGGCACGCATGCCCATTGCTCACGTAAATGGAGCAGTAAGCTCACGCTTGCTGGCTACTCACACAGAACCATCCCTTCTTCCCTTCCTCCCCTCTGGTCTGCAAAGCCAGAAAGATTGGGAAACTCTGTTATCTGGGTCCCCGCTCTTTCCCTTTTCTACTTCTTGTTAGCATATTGATAATTCCAATTGCCACCATCAACATTCCTATCTTTGTTGCCTAGCATCTTCACTCTACAAGTGAAGGAGTGAGTTTTCAGAAAATGAAATAATATCAGTAGTGCCACTTCCTAATCCTATAACAGTGGTGGCGAACCTATGGCACGCGTGCCAGAGGCGGCATTCAGAGCCCTCTCTGTGGGCATGCGTGCCATGCCCCAGAGATGGCGAGGGACTAGCCCCCACCTCCCTGGCCCCGCCCACCCAGTCTGTCATGACCACCATGGCCACACCCACCCGGCACCTGGTAATAAATAAGTGGGTTTTGGGTTGCAGTTTGGGCACTGGGTCTCTAAAAGGTTCGCCATCACTGTCCTATAACACAGAGATGAGCAGCTAGAAAGTTAATCCTTCCTTGGGAAATATGCTTTCATAGAAAAAAAAACAAAATTAAACTTTTATAAAGGGAAATAAAATCAAATATAACTCCCTTTACTAACTTTAAATACTGCCATGCAACTGTTGAAGAAGAAAAATACATTTTTCCTTTATAAAATAACTGCTTTTAAATTAGTTTAAAGGGGGGAAAATAATTAGATGCAATGTTCCAGGCAAACCAGACGATGGTGATGGCCAACTACAGTTAACTTACCTCATAAATGTTTCCATAAAAACAGATGGGGAAATGAAATCCAATTTAATATTATAGATCATGAAAAATTGAAAGAAAGAAAGAAAATACTGTACCCTCATGTGCAACAAGAAGCTTGCACTAAAGATTGAGATGTACATAGGACTCTTTAGGATTCTTATGCTTTAGATGGGTTATATTGATTGATTTACTTTTGACCTACAATTCAAAGGATTCTGATGACAAGTCTGTCTTCTTACTCTGGTTACTAAGGATTTGATTTGCTATGAACATTTTCAATCTTCAAATTCATTATGACATTAATATGAAATTATATCTTCAGAATTGATTAGCCAAATGTATTAAGATATGGGACATAGTTTGATTAGACACTAATATTTTATGGAAGAAAACAAATGCTGTCAATTATATTTAGAAGGTTTATGCTGGTCATTTTATAAGTGCAATCTTTCAAACAAACTAAAATTTCTCAGAAGTGCTGTATTAAGGGGAATTATAATAGCATATTGACTGTGGTATAATCAATGATCCATTTATTATTGTGCCTTGAAGGCTTTTGAAGTTTGTAAAATAATGTATTTGATTATTTCAAAAGTCAATAAAAACACAAACATGTAACCACAGTAAATTAATAAAATGAACTTGAGTACACATGTTTAACTTTACCAAGCTAAAGCCTACAAAAATAGGATAAATTTGTTACTATTTCTGGATGATAAAGTACAAAAATTATATGATTACTTTCTTGACATGTTATTAATAAGACATACTGTATATCCAGTCTTTACCTGAACTTATCAGGATACAAGTTCCTGTAGCCTTCTGACAGTTAATGACTGGGGTGCTGATCTAACTTTTAGAAGTTCATATAAGTGGGGAATATCTTCTAAATTATCCTGAAATCTTTACAGTGCATTATTTCAGTATACTACCCAATCTATAAGAGAGATGGGCATTTCTAAATATTTTATTTATTTAAATTTATATTACACATAATAAATAAATAGAATCAAATAGTATTTCCATCAATCTCCTTTGAATTGGTTACTATCTGCCATGGAAGGCCCAGCTCTAGACATTCTGTCAACCTAGGCAAAGTCATATTTGGCTCATCAATTTTTGTTAAGTATTTTCAAAAGGTGTCCTCTTAATTATATTTAACCCCCCAGTAGATATGCTGGCTCACTGAGTGCATCATTACTGCTTTTTAGTTTTTCATTGTGCATTTTTGGAAGCCTTTGATACTCCTTAAATCAAGGTACCCTAGACCAGAGCCTACTTAGTCTTAGACTAGAGCTGGCCCTTTCCTTGGCATCCTTTATCATACCAAGGTTTATTTATTTATTTATTTATTTATTAAATTTATATACCACCCTATCTCCCTTACGGGACTCAGGGCGGTGAACAGGCGATACTAAAAACCACGATAATAAATAAATAGTTTCTGTTCTAAAATTGAATTAAATAACAGGCCTGTTCTAAAAACACACCCATACAAAAACCCCCACTGAAACATAATCAAACTACGCCAGGCCGGCCGCACGGAATAGATAAGCCTTCAGGGCTCGGCGAAAAAGGCGCAGGTCCGCAACTGTACGTAGGTCGGGGGGTAGGTCATTCCAGAGAGCAGGAGCTGCCACAGAGAAGGCTCTCCCCCTGGGGGTCGCCAGCCGGTATTGTCTGGCCGACGGCACTCTAAGGAGGCCCTCTCTGTGGGAGCGGACTGGTCGAAGGGAGGTGTTTGGTAGGAGGCGGTCTTGCAAATACCTAGGTCCATTGCCATGGAGCGCTTTAAAAGTTGTTACTAACACCTTGAAGCGCACCCAGAAGGCCACCGGCAGCCAGTGCAGCTCGCGCAGGAGAGGTGTTACATG
>NW_015389191.1:32871-63878 GCF_001527695.2 Protobothrops mucrosquamatus | reverse complement strand
GTAGTTGGCCAAAGTAGCCGGGTCCAGGGAGGGCTTCTTGAGGAGGGGCCTCACCACAGCCTCTTTCAAGGCAGCCGGCAAGAACCCCTCACTCAAAGAAGCGTTGACGATTCCCTGGAGCCAGCCTCGTGTAACCTCCCGGGAGGCCAGTACCAGCCAGGAGGGACATGGGTCCAGTAAACATGTGGTGGTGTTCAGCTGTCCCAGCATCCTGTCCATGTCCTCGAGGGTCACAGGATCAAACTCTTCCCATAAAAAGGATTCAAGACCTGCCTCCATTGGCCCGCCTGAAGTAGTCCAATTGGAGGCTAACCCGGCCCGGATCCGATCGATTTTGTCATGCAGGTAACACCCAAATTCCTCTGCCCGATCCTGCAAAGGGACATCCCGGACCCTCTGATGAAGGAGGGAGTGGGACACCCTAAACAGGGGGCAGATCGGTTACCTGCAGACGCGATAAGAGCGGAGAAATAGTTGCGTTTCGCCGCTCTTATCGCTACTAGGTAAGTCCTTAAATGGGACTTTACCAATTTCCGATCGGATTCGGAACGGGTGGCCCTCCAACTACTCTCTAGGCATCTCTTCCGACGCTTCATCACCCTCAGCTCCTCAGAAAACCAAGGAGCCAAGGTAGACCGGCATTGGGTGAGGGGCCGCAAAGGCACGACCCGGTCCAGGGCCCCCGCGGCCGCACCATTCCAGGCGGCCACCAGGTCCTCAGTCAAGCCGTGGGTCAAGGTCTCAGGTATTGGCCCAAGCTCCATCTGGAACCTCTCAGGGTCCATCAGGCACCTGGGGCGGAACCATTTTGTCACTTCTGGTTCCGCCTCCCCGCGGTGGGGTGTAGCGGTAGGAAAGGCCAGCCGAAGGAGAGAGTGATCTGACTATGACAGGGGCTCAACGACCATTTCCCCTAAACCATGATCACTCAGCCACTGACCGGAGGCAAAAACTAAGTCCAGTGTGTGTCCTCCGGTGTGGGTAGGGACATCAACTAATTGGGTCAGGTTGGAACATCCTTTTGAGTTCAGAGATTTGTTGAAAGACTTTCTTTGTTTTTCCAGATGTATTTCCGTATTTAATGTATTTATATTATGAGATGTTCCATTCATGCAATATATTACTTAAACCTCCTATGCCAGACTCCCCCAATCAGGTACCTTCTACATATATGAACCAACTCCCAGAATGTCTTGGCAAGTGTGAAAGAGTGGAAGATACTAGAGAAAGTCTGTATTAAGGTCTTAAGCAATGCATTTAAAGTATTTAATACTCAATCTCTGCAAGAAGATTGAATGGCCATGTTATGTACTCTGACTGGATTGAGGAACACAAGTTCCTGGTTGCATTTTCTGCCAGGTTTCATCTGCTTCTAAATTAATTTATAAACTTGTTGTCTCCCAACTAGGTCAATATCTGACACTATTTCCTTGGTCACCATGATGTAAAAAAGATGCTGAGACTCTAGAAAGAGTACAGAGAAGAGCAACAAAGATGATTAGGGGACTGGAGGCTAAAACATATAAGGAACAGTTGCTGGAACTGGGTATGTCTAGTTTAACGAAGAGAAGGACGAGGGGGGACATGATAGCAGTGTTCCAATATCTCAGGGGCTGCCACAAAGAAGAGAGAGTCAAGCTATTCTCCAAGGCGCCTGAAGGCAGGACGAGAAGCAATGGGTGGAAACTGATCAAGGAGAGAAGCAACCTAGAACTAAGGAGAAACTTCCTGACAGTTAGAACAATTAACCAATGGAACAACCTGCCTCCAGAAGTGGTGAATGCTCCAACACTGGAAGTTTTTAAGAAGAGACTGGACAGCCGTTTGTCTAAAATGGTGTAGGGTTCCTGCCTGGGCAGGGGGTTGGACTCGATGACCTCCAAGGTCCCTTCCAACTTTATTATTATTATTATTATTATTATTATTATTATTATTATTATTATTATTATTATTATTATTATTATTATTATTATTATTATTATTAAACAAACAAAAAAGCAAATTAATAGTACGACTTGAGAAAGAATGTTAATAACTTTATATAAATAGAGATGTAGATATTCAATGATTAAAATAGCTCATTTTGTTACCTGATTCCAAATTTATTTCCTGCAATAATCAATAAAAATGACACACAAAATTCACAGTTAATGAATTATTCTTGCTTAAATGAAATGCATAAAGAAGAACTAATGAATGCTATTGTTAAGAGCTATTTGCAAAGCTATTTCAATTTGCATAATTGTTAAAGTCCAAGAATTCTCCAGTCCCGGGTACCAACTTTTGTCTTTATGTTCTTCTTCTCCTCTTCTCTTTCTTCCCTTCCAAAACTTTTAGTTCTTTTCCATATTAAAAGGACAGAGATTATCCACATCAAATGATTCCACTTCTATTTACACTGAATAGAAAAAATGTAACTTATCATTGGAGAACAGCTCTGGGACATTTAAAAATAAATATGCAAATTGCATATTTCTTATTTCAATAAAACAAAGTACTTTGGGAATTGATAGAAATCAGAGTATATTAAAATTCATATTGCTTTAATATTTTTTTTTTGCACTTGAAAAATATTTCTTCTTACCTGGGCAGCTTCTTCAAATCTATTCAGCAAGACCCACACCTTGTCTTTTCAGCTAGGATGAAATGGATTTTTTTCCTAGCATCCATGCAGTTCAATAATACTTAATAATATTATACTTTCTCTGATAAAAGCCTTTCCCAATAATATTGGACAAAATATTCATGACTGAAGAGCCTATTTTCATTTTTTAAAAACACTATTCAGGTATCCAAATTGTATCACCTCTAGCTGAAATGAGCTGTTTCTCTCAATTATGGCTAGAAGGTCATGAGAAATGGTAGCAAACCTCTTGCAGCCCTATAGAAATTTAACTGCTGCTGAATGGATATTATATGCCTCAATTATAAGGTTGACTCTGTTTGGAAGATATAGCTCTTTAGGTAAGAGGGTGCAAACATTTCATATTGCATGCTTTTCAAACTCAATTACCAAGATATCAAAATGCAAATTGTCCATCAGCTTCTGAAGAGGTGAATGGTGGCTTGAATTTTTGGCTGAGATAGCCTTTATTGCATCATTCACCCAGCTCATGGAAAATGCTTCCCCTGAAACAAAATTCCTTTCTCCTTGGGAAAGCTTGCTAGAGGGCTTTGTCTTAAAAATCCTCATAGGACAGGAATGGCTGGTGAGAAGGAAGGCATGAAGTGGAATATGCACAAGAAATGGCCAGGCTTCAGAAACAATGGATTACTTGCAGATTTTCTAGAAATACTAACTTATCAGAGTAGATCAAATTATTCTTTCTTAAAAATTATTCTGTATGTACTCAAAGTTTTGCCCTGATTTCTTTAAATATTTTTAATGAGAGTCAATGTCCATCTTGGATTATTTTACCTATTCACCATTTATAGTTTGAGAAGCAGATATAAAAATGAGTTTCTCCTTTTTATTTTAGTTTCCCTATCAGTGGTAGGCAACCTTGGCTCTTTTATGACTCATGGACTTCAACTTCCAGAATTCCTGAGACAGCATGGCTGGTTCAGGAATTCTGGGAGTTGAAGTCCACAAGTCATAAAAGAGCCAAGGTTGCTTACCCCTGCCCTAGATCTAAGTTAAAAAATGGTCAAGTGTAGTGCTGAAATTGTACATCAAAAAACATTTCACTCACTTTGTTTCATGGGAATACTTTTATAGAAAAGTCTACATAACACTCAATCTTCAACGGGTAAGAAAATCTCCACATGCAATTTCTACAAAGAATATTATTCTCAAAGTTAATGCTGAATATGTAAATGGTATAATTTCATTTGCCATGGAAATGTTCATTCTTCTAAGTCTAGAAATAAATCACCAAGTGCTTTTTAATCCATGAATACATATTGTTTATAAGTTTACAGCCCATTATAAAGATAGTTTCCATTTCCCTTGTCCCTGAAGGGAATGTACCTTAATGTATATCTAGCAGAATAAGTATTTGTTCTGTATGCTTTTCATTGCAATAAAATCATTTATTGATAAGCTTTCACCAAGATTTTTTCTTTATAAAGATACAACTAGTTTCTTTAGAAAGACATTTTAATCATGCAAAGCAATACAGAGCAAATCACAGTGTGAAGAACCAAAATTATAAAATAAGAAATGTAGCAGAAAAAATGCATTTCTAATTTTCATTGTATTCAATATATGTCATATAGGTAAACCTTAATTTACAATAGAGCCTACTCAATACAGTCACTAGTTGTGACAGTTATTAAGCAAAGCGCCCACATAATCACCTCACTTAATGAGTCTCATTCTCCCTCTTGATGTGGCCATGAAGTCAACATCCAGTTTAAGAATCCAAATAAAACTCCAGGTTCATTCCGTTTCTGAAAATCTTACTGTTTATTGAATACACTGCATTGTAATGTTGAAGCAAAACTAGCTCTCAGGTTCCAACATCAAATCAAAGACTTAAACAATAATTTTCCCAGCTAAAACCCCCAATGCCTTATGTAGTCCATATAAAAAAGTTCACATTGTTATGGGAACTGTCTGCTTTTCAAGGAACTGTGTCCTTGAAAGGTTTCAGACTCTCAAGGTTTTCAGGGGAATCGTAGAAGTGTTGTTTTTCTATCTAACTCACTCAAAAGTAACACCTCCCCCCTTATTCTAAAGTCAAGTTGAAATGCAGAGGCACGTAGCTGCCAAAGTTTCATCCTTGACAGGGTCATTAAGCAGAGCAGGTGCTGCCTCTGGGGAGGAAGCTACCCTGGGAAGCCTACTGCAGGTCCAGATCTGCCTGCTCCAGGCCTTCTACCCCTTCTTCCTCTATCCCCTGAGGTACCCCAGGCTCCACTTCCTTCCTCTAAGATTGTCACTGAGCTTGGGCCTTCTTTCCTTCTCCACTGTGTCCTTGCAACCCATAGGTCTATTTCCTAGCTTCCCACTTGACCAGATTCCTGCAGGCCATCCCATCATCTCACATATCCTGCTCTTCATTCTCCATCACTGATAAGCAGTTACCTTCTGGAAGCTCCTGAGTTCTGTTGGGGAAGGGGAACTGCAGGACATATGGCTCCATCTTGGAAGTAGGTATCATTTTGGGAGTGATTAAAATGAATTGAACTTGCAAGAAGCTTTGGGGCTTGTGTTGGGAAAGGATAGCAGGCTGCTCCATCCCTCAATATCCTTCAATAAGTGGATGGTACCATCCCAGAAGCAGTATAATTTTGGACAGCCATAGGTCATTGTAGCTGCTCCCAAAATGGTGCCCGCTTCTGGATAGAGTCATGAGGCCTGCAGGGATGCCAAGGGGCAGAATGGCCTGCTCTTTTTCCCCAACATGATCCCTGGAGCTGCCAGAAGATCTATAATGATCGATGGGGGGATGGGGAACAGGAAGGAGACTGAGGGACCCAGCAGGATGGAAAGGAGTCCAAAGGTGAAGCAGGATGGGGGGAAGTGGAGGGGGTGTTGCAGCATCTCTGTACTCCATTGTAAGGAAGGATGGATTGCCAAACATTTGAATTTTATTCTCATGACTGTGGGGAGCACTGCAGTGGTCATAATTTTGAAACCAGATTGTAAGAAGCTTAAGCAACTGGTGATTAGGCAAGGACTATTTGTATTATATCTTCTGTAGTCTTTATTATAGTGTTTTAAAAGGAACTACTTTGTATATTACTCATTTTCTTATTAAATCTAAGAAAAAAATTATTTAGAATAGGAAAGGTTTCTAATAAATCATAGGTCTTAATTTAATTTCTTGCTTCTCTGGTGAAAGTTCCCAGATAGATTATCAAAATACTTGTTGCTAATTTGATTTGCTAAAAGTGATTGAAACAATATCTCTTTGTAGAATAAGACAGCTTCTTATAACTAACATAATTTATAATTCATGAGATTTGGTATATATCAATTTAAAGTAAACATCTGTCCTTAGCCTCTCTCTTACTTTTAACAAAGCTATATTTCTACTGATAAAAGAGGAAAAGAATGCAAATAAGTAAGCCATTATACAGTTTATAATTTATAGACTCAGCCTACAAACCCTAAAAAGTTTAAAAAATGTTCAGCCAAAAAGTCAGCATACATATTAACATGCTTAGATAGGAGCTATAATGGACAGCACTTTTTCTCCTTTTTCTTTTCAAGTTTTACTTTTTTAGGTTTTACTTTTACTTTTTTTTTAAATGCAGTTTTGTAGATAAATATTCAAAGGCTGAATATTTTGTGTAGATTTAGCATAGGGTAATTGAAAAGTTTGCTGCAAAGTTTTTTTTTCAAGTTAGTTGGACTGATGAGCTGAATGATGGCTTTGTTCTTCTGTGTGCTTTGTAGATATCTGGAAGAATACAGTGATAAAGTACAGGTAGTCCTCGGTCTACAACAGTTTGCTTAGTGACTGTTTGAAGTTACAATGGCACTGAAAAAAGTGCCCCCCCAAGCCACAGCTGAGCAAGACACCTGCCTTCCCACCCGGCGGCACTCTTCCTCCTGTCCGAGGTTTTCATTGTTGTGAGCATTTCTGTTGAGGATTGGCAGCGGGGGTGGGGTGGGGGGGTGTTTGGTTTTTATTCCCCCCGTCTTCTGGGTGGTTGCAGCTGATTTTGGTTACTTCACATGACCCTGGGACACTGTAGCCATCATAAATATGAATCAGTTGCCAAGCATCTGAATGTAAATCACAAGACCCTGGAGATGCTGCAACATTCTAGCTGATCAGCACTTCTTCTGGGCTCAGCAGAAGCACCAGGATCAGCACCAAGCTCCAGCTGGAGCCTGACACTGATCCTGGCACTTCCGCTGAGCCCTGACAGCCCTGCAGCTCCAGCCTTCTCTCGCTAAGGCTTGTGCGATGCTGCCACCGGTTCAGCTCATTCCCCTCCCCCGCTACCATTTTTCTAGGATGGTCGCATACCGCCTGCCAGGTGCCAATGTACCACAGGTGGTACCCGTACCACTGGTTGAAAAGCCCTGTATTACATAACCACCAGGCAGCCACATTTCTAACAGTATACATATTAACAAGCATAGATAGGAAAAGAAGTCATAACCTCTGTAGATTAGTTTAAAAAGAAAAAGAACAATCAGTATTTTCATGGAATGATGGAGATTAATCCAAAGGCTATGGTTGAAGTTTTCAATCAAGTTAATTTCTACCCATTTCTCATATTGGGGTCTTTCAATTATTTATAAGTGTTTAACTTGCTTTTTGTGTTCTGCAGTGGTTTGCATACTGTAACTGCTTTTTGTAATTTTGGTTACTTAGCAGCTTGTATTGAATCTTTCATAAACATAATATACTTAAGCCATCATTATCAAGAAGCACAAAGTGGAATTAAAGTGGAAATAAAATTAAATATGAAGAAGACCAAAATAATGATAACAGGTACAGCAACCAATCCCAGAACTGATAATAAAGAAGTGGTGGATAATTTTTGCCTCTTAGGATCAACTATCAACAATAAAATAACCAGCAGTCAGATAAAATACATCACAGACCAGCACATAGCAGACTAGCAGAGAAGATCGTAGAAATGATATTGAGATGCAGGCATGGTTTTTATCTATGAAGAGTAGAAGCGTGCAGATAATGATTTTTCCTGCGATAGTCTATGGAAGCAAAAGTTGGACTTTGAAGAAGCAGGTTAGGGGGAGCACAGATGCTTCCAAACTTTAGTACTGGAGAACACTTCTGAGAATCCCATGGCTCACCTAGAAAATAAAGAAATGATCGGATAAATCAACCTACGGCTCTTAGTCAGTGCATAAATAGCCACAAATTATTATGCTTTGGATACATTAAATGAAGATCTAGCTCTTTGGAGAAGTCTATTACTCTGGAAAACAAAAAAGAAAAGAGGAAGAGAAGTAGCAAGATAGATGGACTCAACTATAGTGGCAATGGATGCACCAATGTCCAGATTGGGAACAGATGCTCCTGGAGAAAATCTTGCTATATGATTTTTAAGACTTGAGTTAACACCAACTTAATGGTGCGTAATCAATTAAAAGCCATAATGGGTAAAGTGTCAGTAACTTGTTTTAGCATACTTGTGTACTTTATAATCCAACACTAACTTTAGATAAAAGTGTGGATTTGGGATATATACCTTTGTTATATGATTCCATTAAAAGTACAGTGTGCAGAAAATCAAAACCTGAAACATGATATAAACATCTTAATAAAATCAGATTCAGCAAGTAGAATTCAGATATAGAGGTTAATAAGTCAGATGCAGAAACAATAAGAAACAAAAGAAGTTAAATAGGGAGCTCACTGAAATTCCAATTTTTTTATTTCAGTGTTTTGCATTTAAATATTTGAACTATTATCCTACAGCAGCAGTACAAATGGAGTTAAACATTAAAGCAGGAGACTGGAAAATCTTTCATGTCAAATATTTTTATCAAAATATCCACATAGTCAATATGTCTTCAATTTATGCATGATTATGACAGCAGATGTCTATTTGTGCATGCAAAATCTTGACTTATTATAATTGTCAATGTGTCCTTTTGAATAATAAAAATAAATGTCATCAAAGAGGGTTAATTTGCTTTTGAAATTTAGCACTATCTAAAGATCATTGCACAAAAAATATTAACTCCCCAGACAGCATGTACTGACCAGATTTAGCCATTAAGTCAGAGTTGGGCAGCTCATAGCCCCCATCTGCCCACACTGAGACTTTTGAAACTTGGAGGAGACAAAGGGAGAAAAAAAATGTAGGAATAGCTCTTGAAAACCAAATATCCAGTTTAATATTTTGTTTTGGAAAAAAACAGTACAGTCTAAATATTCTTCATCTATTTTTAATATATAGGATTCAACATAATAAGAATGTATCATTAGTTCTGATCCCTAATTTAGGCAGGCAAATTATTTGTTTCCCAACATCCATACAATAATGTCTGCATGAATAACTGTGTATGGAGTTATGAATACTCTGTGTGAATAACTGTGCATGGAATCAGTGATATCTGAAAAACCAGAAGCAAAACCAGTAACTATATACTTAATCGTTTTTGCTTCCTCCCCTATAATGTAGGGGAGGAAGTACAGTGGCTACAATATAAGGTTTCCATGATATTCTATGCCAAAGTCCAATAAATCCTTCCTGAATTATAATTATCTTGGTCATATAATAATGTTTAGTTCCACCTCATAATTGATTTAATCTAAAATATAGAAAAGGAAAAGTACCAATGAAATCAATTTTATTTTCAGTGTGCTGAATTCATTCTAAGATAATTATACTTAAGTTCCAATAAAATCAATAGTAATAACTTGAGTCGAATTAATCTTAGTGGACAAAGTGGATTAACTTAGTCCAATTTCAGTCCCATAAAACTTTTCTTTATCCTATTTTGAAATCTGGTTGTATGTCAGCATAATTGCTAATTAACTGAAGAAAAGGCTATTGGGGGAAAAGCCACCAGGTGCTGCCAGTTGTACATCTCTCAAGCAGGTACTATCCCATAGGAATCTATTTCTTTGCTAAATGCTGATAGGCCACATTGGAATAATAATAATAATAATAATAATAATAATAATAATAATAATAATAATAATAATAATAATAATAATAATAATAATAATAATAGTGTAGGAACAGGAAAATCGTCTTTGCTTTTTTAAGGGATAATATATACAAAAGCAAAAGATATTCTTTATTAAAGACTCAGCTATTAAAAATAAATTTATATTTATCTAACATTCTCTTTTTTACAGATAATTGTGGATCTTTTAAAGCGGATTTTTTTAACATGTGTTAAAAATGTTTTAACTAAAGAGCAGAATGAGTCAAAATTAGATGTTAAGAGCTTCTAATTTTGGATACGGGAACAGAACTGATTAGTCACAAAATGAAAATAGCATGTGGAAAAATTTACTCCCTTAGTAGTTATACACTTCAGTATCAAAACACTTCTGAAATAACCAGAAGTTCAATGGGAAACATAGGGAACATGTTTCAACAGGGAGCATCCAAAACTTATTATGCCCTAATAAAAACTGATGTCACATTAAAGTTTAGAAATTGGTTTTGATATTGCTATTCAGAGAGTTAGGGAAATACATTTTCATTATTCCTTTCAGGTACAGCATTGAACACGTAATACTGATGGAATACTAATAGTAACACATTTCAGAAGAGTGTCAAAAGCTCTCATTCTGATTAAAGCTGAAGGCATTTTTCCATACTGTCTTAATGTTAAATGAGAATATCTTACAACTTTAGAGACACTTCTTTACCTGTTAGCGGAAGAAAGATGAAACAGATGCCACTCCTGTCATTTCATTTATTTATTTTTTCCTATGACAATTCTCCCAGAACCCAAAGTATTCTCATGCTGATGGGTTTTTACTAAATCATCTGAACCTGAACCAGGGTTAGTGCTATTAATGTGAGCACCAATGCATAAACTTGAGTACTAAGTAGATATAGATATTCAGTATGACTTAAAAATAATATTATTTTTTAAAATAAGCTTTTCTTTGTAATGTTCATTGGATTATTTAGCATTATTGAAATTATAATCCAATAGTATGCATCTACCCTTATTACTGTACATTTTTTATTTGTTTATTTATATTTCATATTTTTAAACCATCCATCTCCCTCAAAGAGGAAATTTTATATTGTTTATGTGTTCATATACTGTTGGCTATTACAGATTGAAGCCCAGGCTTCTTACTGCCTCTTCAGGCATCCATTCAAACATCCAAACAAAATAGTTTGCCCTTGCTTTGCTGATAGCAAGCCAAGAGTAGATGATAGGTTAGACTCTCATAGGACATAGTGGTTACAGAAAAGGAATAGGAGCAGATGAGTTGGAATCAATATCAGGTACTACACTGACAATAAAGTCGCTATTCTAAATATCACCAGAGAGAATTATGAAAAGGAAAGTTGGGAAATGGATTTCATGACTGATAGCTACAATAGCTATAATAGAGGTCTAACCTGAAGAATGAAGAATAGAATAGGAAACTTTCTAGAGAAAAGTACAAGCGCTTTAACAGTTGTATGAATTTTAATGAATGAAATCCTTAAAAACTGGAATACTAATAATTTATTCTTGGTTTACACCATTCCTGCCAAGATGGACATTGTCTTAACTTTCTGCTCTTTGGCTCTAGATATAATGGTAGATATTCTACTTTTCTTGACAATAGAGTTTCTGTGTCTCATTCAAAATCAGAGAAAGAATGGTAATAGAGGATGGTTCTGTCAAAATCTCAGTTCCAGATCTTAATCACTGCATCAGATTTGCTAGGCTTTTTATCCAGCTACTACATTTATTTCTCTTATTGGAAACAGGTTTTATCTAAGGACAATAACAATTTTTAATTGGTTTATAGTAAGTTTGTTTTTAGAAAAACCATGTACATTTGGAGGGATTTGATTTTCACCCCTGCCTACTGCAATTTTCTACACTGTCCAGCATCTCACCTTTTCTCATAAGTAGCACCTGCTTGTTGATAGGAACGCTCATCAAACATTCAATAAGCATTTCTACTAAAGAAAAGCCAGCATAGATAAAATCTATTAATGTGCTATGGAAATATCTATGTAAACAGCTGATTCACATATGTTACTGCATGAACAAGTGATTACTGCAGCTTGTTATGACTCTTCTTATGACCTTGGGGAAGTCACTATTGTATCTCAGTAAGAGTGACTTTATTTAAAAGTTATATATAATTCTATATTTTGGGGTTAGTGATCTTATCTATTATGGTTAACAACAGTTTGAGGTTACAATAGCTTTTGAAAAATGAGTTATAACCCATCCTCAAAGGTATGACTGTTGCATCATCCCTGAGGTCACACAATCAGTAATTGGCAACTGGCTCACATTTATGATAGTTGCACCATCTTGCAGTCATGTGATCATGATTTGCGACCTTCCCAACCAGTTTCTGAGAAGCAAAGTCAATTGGGCAAGCTAGATTTGCTTAATGACCATGTGATTTATTAAACTAACATGGTATAAATGTTTGTAAAATGGGTCTAGTCACATGATATTTCACTTAAGGAATGTATTACTTAGCAATCAAAAATCCAATTCGAGTTGTGGTCATACTTTGAGGATTACCTGTAGTCTTATGTGAGCACTTAGTCATTATGAAAGTAATCACAATAATTGCATCACATTTTGTAAAATAAAAGCTCTTTGTCAGCTGTAAGCAAATATTGTGCATTATTATATTTTGCGAGTCAGTTTGATTTAGTGGTTAAGGTACTAGTCTAGAAAGCAGGAGATCCTGAGCCCCAAGATAACTAGCTACGAAAGCCAGCTCACCCAATTCACCTCACATAATCATTGTTGTGGGGAAAATAGGAGGAGGAAGATGTGCTGAATATGTTCACTGCCTTGAGTTATTTGTAAAAAAAATAAAAGTGAGTTACAAATAAATAAATAAATAATTCAGAAATATTTAAAAGCCTACCATCCTTTGCTATGTCATTTATTTTGTGAATTGTGGAAATTTTTCCTCTTGGGATGATAGGAATATATTGCCCCTTTAAGGAAAAGGTGGAAGAGATAGGATCAGAAAAAGGAAAGGAGGCGAGGTTGTCATGCAGGAACACAAGCTAATATGAGGACTAATCCACATGGAGCTCTGTTTCCATCTATCCTGCTTGCCATTGTTTGCTCCCTACAGACTAAAATGGACGTTCTGAAACTTGAGCTGGCCACGAACAAGGAGTGTAGGTATATCAGAGGTGGTGGCCCCTTGAGAGCTGTATGCTACAAAATTTAATTTTGATATATGCCGATTGGTGTACATTCAAAGTGACAATAAAGTTGTTATTACTGTTATTATAACATTATTCTTTATGGAAAATTATTAATTATGAGAAAAGATGAGAGGTTTGGCAGCTGGAATAATTGCATTTAGTTTAGAATCACTGATAAGTCTGATATAAATACTGAGATAAACCTCTCACAATGCAATATCATATTCCTGCCACTTGAAATCCAGTACTATAGGATAGCTATATATATATAGCTGATATATGTGAAGACCCATTAAGCCTAAACCAACATCCTATCAAATTATTTTTGTCTAATATTACAGTATATATACTTCATTCTCTTAATTTGAACCTTTCAACTAAACCCCAAAATGCTTCAATATAGCTGTTTCAACTTATTAAAAAAGTATGCTCTGTTTTAATGACCATATGAGAACAAGTGTTACCAATACTATTTTGCAGGCCTCTGCCTGCTGCTCCATGTACTCATTTTAAAATTCAGAAAAACTTTTGGAACCTGAGTACATGTAGGATTTTAAAAGGCCAAGATGTGTAGTTATTACGCATTTTTCTCCGACCAATGCTATGATTTGATATGCACAAGTAACATGGAAATGCATCAACAGCTGCATTTAATTAGTGCCAGCAAATTTAGGCAAAGGTTTGATAAATAATATCAGAAATTATTGTTCCACAATGAACAATCCATATTTGAATTTGTAAAGTCTGAAAATAAGAATATAAACTTCTGGGAGTAATAAAAAGTGATAAATTAATATTTCTACTTCTTTTCTTTCCTACTTTTGATCACAGAGCTAACAAAAAAATATTGGATGGCAATTTTCTCCCCCCCCCGCCCCCGTTATTTGTTTCAGCTATCATCCCATTTTTGGTCCATTATCATCAAATAATCTTTTGAGGAATGTAATTAATGCATTCCTCTTCATATGGTATGCTAATTTCTTGCCAGCGGCAACTTCCTTCTCAAAGAAAAAATCAATTTCTACGGATGATTTTTATAGGCCATAGCCCCAAAAAGAAGTTTCCTTCCCAATTCTTCACGCATTCCTTCAAACGAAAGGAGATTCTTTCAAGATATCTAGTCTGATAGATTAGCTTATCCAAGAGAGCCTTTCCTTTCTGCAAGTCTCCATCCCGTTCTTAAGAACCTGAACTAGTGTGGAGATTCTAGTAATCTATCAATACCTACTGGAGGTAACGTACAAATATTATTCTGATTTGGAGGCCCAAAATCAAACTGAAATTGGCAAGATACAGCAAAAATCATGCTTTGGGGTACTCTATCTGGAG
This sequence comes from Protobothrops mucrosquamatus, assembly GCF_001527695.2. NCBI lineage: Eukaryota > Metazoa > Chordata > Lepidosauria > Squamata > Viperidae > Protobothrops > Protobothrops mucrosquamatus. The sequence continues at coordinate 49,790 of NW_015389191.1, read as the reverse complement.
CTCTTGCTGGCTCATTTCTGTCATTGTCCATGCAGAAGACATGAACTATGCAGGGCAAATTAGTATTCCCTATTTCTACCCACCAGAATAGCTACAGAATTTGATCGGGCTGCAGACTCCATACAATTCCTTACTTCTGTTCTAGTAAGAAAAAGACCTGACATCTTCAGATTTCCTGAAACTTGCCTTAAATACTTGAATTTCCTGGAACATTATCAATTGTGTAGCACTTCTTGAAAGATCAATTAATGCTTGCTTCTCATCAGCAAAACAACATTTAAGGTCTCCGGACTATTTTCAATGAGAAGCTACTGAAAACATTTTATATTTATTTACTTAAACAATATAAATCCTTGGTGACTTGTTTCTTTCTAGAGAAATCTTAAACCATTTTCCTATAGGATTAAAGTATATGCAGATACAAAGATATGGTAGTGTTTAATTAGTGGTTGATTAAGTTGAATTTGTTTAGATGAGTATTAAAAATCTTCCTTATTCCCAGCTTGGAAGATTTAGAAACTATGAAATGATTGACTGTGGTTTCTTCTATAATAACTTTGCTTGTTTTGAAATATAGCAAATCTATCATGATTTAGGCAGTCAGAAGTATTTGAAGTTGACTGGAATATTTTATCGTATGATATTATAAACTGGCCAGAAAAATTGCACCAAGAAACTCATAGAGGGAAGTTGAGACAGATAGTCCTCTTCTTTTGTCACTCACTGATACTTAAAACATTTAGCAGCGCAATGATGGCAAATAACAAAAGCAGCATTGCTGCTTTGTTATGCAAGTTCATTCTTTTGTCTTTGTGTCCTGACACTGCATTTGTGTACAAAAAAGGGGGAGCTTGCATTGTACTAGCATGACATTGCTTTTGTCATTTTGATGAAAGCCTCTGATTGTGCTGCCTTTGCTTCTAAGGAGAGCATAATGTCAGTAAGACTAGTAGCCATTCATAGAAATATATATTATAAACAGCAGGGACATTTCAGTAATCCACAATATAAGTTTAAAAAATAAATAAGAGACTTGCTAGATCAAACTAGTGACATGTAATGTCCAGAATTTTATTCATTTTTAAATATTGGCCACCTAAACTGCAATGTATTTTAGACTTGTTTATTAATCTTTGCTTCTATCTCTTGATTATTTATATTTTTGCAGTAGAGATAACCTTTGCCATCCTGGAATTTAATAAAATATGTAGGACCGTAACCAGTGGTGGGATTCAGCCAGTTCACACCACTTCAGCAGAACCAGTAACTAATTTTTTGTTGCCCAGGCCAAGAATGGACTTCTGGAAGCGGCATCCACACAGAGAGCCAGTTGTTCACATATTTGAATCCCACCACTGACCATAACATCTTTCATCTATTGCTGTTTAACAGTTGGAATTTAAGGTATGCTGTCCAACACCCACCAAAACTATAGCCTAATTCTTTTTCCACCACTTCTCTTTAAAACCATCTAAATTGGTGACCTTCAATTTCATCTGATTGCAACTAAAGCTATTGTTTAACTATGTGTTATATCATGGCATAATCTATTTTCAGTGCATGACCATATGCAAATACTCAAGATATACTGTGATGTAACTGATGAAGATAAATAACAATGGTAACTTATGGATTATTCAGTATGAGGAAAAAAACAGTATGAGGTGGATTGGTAAAGTATCAGCATATTAATATTTTCAGATCTGATCTTTTAGCAAGAAATTGCAAAAGAAAAAGAAAATAACAGAAGAGGGGATAGCTTTAGACATCTACATTTGATAGCCTTAGAAAGCTTGGCTTTCATCAGTAGGACACCCAGCTAATTATAAATTACTGATAAAATATAACTAGGGAGTTCCTATTACTTTTTTTGTAATTCCTTAATTTTGCTGCTTTGAATCATAATTAAGATAAAAATAATCCATTGTTTTATTATAAAATATTGCTATTAACTCTGGCTCTCCATTCTATTTCTGAAATACACGTATCAAGATTTTTATGATTTTTCATATAAAAGGAGTAAGTTTCTATTTCTTGATTTTTTGGAAAGACAATTGACCACACTGGTTGTAGTTCTTATGGTAGATACCAGTTTGACGAAAAGAATGAGTCACAATTAGTGGTGAGCAGATATATTACATCCTTATATTTGGATATATTATGTGTGGATAGCTTATTTTGAGCTATCCACACATTCTACAAGGCCTATGTAGAGGTTCCATAGATAGCCACACTTTCTTGGCATTTGAGAAGCTACACAAATCAATATATCAATAAGCCAGCCAGAGTTGCTTGGATAGTGAGATGAGTGGCATGATAGATAGATAGATAGATAGATAGATAGATAGATAGATAGATAGATAGATAGATAGATAGATAGAGAGAGAGAGAGAGAGAGAGAGAGAGAGAGAGAGAGAGAGAGAGACAGACAGACAGACAGACAGACAGACAGACAGACAGACAGACAGACAGACAGACAGACAGACAGATATTCTCATAATATTCCCAGCAATAACTATTATAAGTTTTTGGATATCCCTAACTGTTAAATCCGCGGGCTAAAAGCATTGCAAGGAACGAATGGTGTAACAGCAAGTCTCTGTATTGATTACTCCAACACAACAGCAACAGAAAAAATGGCGCACACCTTTTATAGTGTCCATGTTCCTGACAACGTCAGCCAATGAAAACTAGGCTGTTTTCGCGCCTTGCGCATGTGCGCAAGGCTGGAGACAGCCAGTCTGGTCCTGGGCAGCCTTGTGGTTTGTCTGGGACACTTTGCAACATTTCTGAGCCTGCTGAAAGCTTCAGCAGGTTCAGGACATAACATCCCTCCCCCCTGGATGAAATAATAGTACCCTCATTGTTATAGCAGCACAGGTACTGGTGTTCAATTGACAGGATGTTATTGTGAAGTACAATATGCCTGCACACAGACAGAGCAATCTTACATTTGTAATTGGACAAAAGAAAATACAACAAAATAATACACTGCAATTTAACACCCCTACACCTGAGTGTTTGTCCTACTTTTTGTTTACAGGACTAGCAAGGTTCCCTTGGTTTGACAGAAACCTCACATAGTCCAGGTGTTTGGGTGGACCTTTAGTCCTCTGTGACCTTCTGATGGCCGGTGTGTTTGCCTGGCCTGCCAGCTCGCCTGCCAGGCTAGGCAGACCAGGACTTTGGTGCCCCAAAGACCAAGGTGACCGAGCCAGCTGCTGACTGGCTGGATCCTCTGAATCCAAGCCAGGGTTCCTTGGGGGGTGGAATTCCCCAAATCCACAATGGACTCCTCTTGGGAGCACTGTCCCTCGAGCCCAAGACCAGCAGCTGGAGTGGCCTGAGTGGTGGATGTGCCCCAATAACCCATGGCTCCCATGTATGTGCCGGAGGTGCCAGAGTCAGGAGCCGCCTCCATGGCAAACCCTCCCTTCTGGAGACTCCCTGTCTGGAGCAATAGCTGAAGCCTGGGATGACCCCTTTTCTGGAGCAATAACTGAAACGGGTGGATGTCCGGTTGGCTGGAGAGACTGTGGTCCACAATCGTAATTGTGGTCCTCCTTCCCCCCCCCCGAGAGCAGAGCCAGAGCAGAAGTGTTGCTGGAGAGCCTCCAGAGCAGTTGGTCTATGTGATGTCGGATGACGCGCCCATCGTCCAAGACCACTTTGTATGACAGTGGCCCAGAGATCTTGCAGACCACTGCTGTGACCCAGAGATGTCCAGGTCCATAGTTCCTTGCCCAGACCGAATCACTCACCTGTAGTTTCCTAGGTTCCCGCGGCTGTGACACCTGTGAAGCCACCCGGTCTGGGTGCAACCTGTCCAGTTTTGTGATGAGGCGGTGACCCCAGTGGAGTTCTGCTGGGCTCTTTCCTGTGGCTGTGCAAAGTGTGGTGTGTTGCGAAAGGAGGAAATCAGCTAACCCGTGATGCCAGCTGCCATAAGTGATTCTCTTTAGAGCTTTTTTTGTAGTGCGCACCATCCTCTGTGTCTGGCCGTTGAAAGATGGATGAAATGGTGCTGAAGTTGCATGCCGGATCAAGTTGGCCTGTAAGAAAGCCTGAAATTCACAAGAAGTGAATTGAGGGCCATTGTCTGAAACCAGGACATCTGGAAGTCCATGGGAGGCGAAGATCCCTCTCAACACCTGGATGGTCCTAGCAGTAGTAGTGAGGGAAACAGGTACAACCTCTAGTAGTGGAGGAACCTCTAGTAGTGGAGGAAACAGGTACAACCTCTAGCCACCTGGATGGTCCTAGCAGTAGTAGTGGAGGAAACAGGTACAACCTCTAGTAGTGGAGGAACCTCTAGTAGTGGAGGAAACAGGTACAACCTCTAGCCACCTGGATGGTCCTAGCAGTAGTAGTGGAGGAAACAGGTACAACCTCTAGTCTTGACCTCATTGAAACTCCTTTCATGGACCTTTGTCCACTGCCATGGAGCCTGTTTGTCCAAGAGCCGGTGTAACGGCTCAGCCACTGCAGCCTTATGTGGAAGGAATGCATGATAAAAATTTAGGAATCCCAGAGAAGCCTGAAGTTCGCTTTTGGACTTGGGACTTGGGGCCTGCTGAATTGCTTGGAACTTGGATTCAGCAGGGTGGATGCCTTGAGCATCAATTCTGAAGCCTAAGAATTCAGTGGAAGTGACTCCAATTTTAGATTTATCTTGCTACAGTTTCAGACCCACTTGGTGGAAACGAAGCAAGACAGCCCTTAATCTTTCAGCTAAGTTTAGAGATGACTCTCCAGCAATGAGGACGTCATCGAAGTAGGGACAGACCCCAGGAATACCATGGAGCGTGCGCTCCATTACACTTTGGAAGATTCCAGGGGCCACATTAACCCCAAACTGCAGTCTTTTGACCTTTAAGGCTCCCCAGTGCGTTACGATTGTTTGAGCCTCAGCTGTTGTCTCATCAACAGATAACTGTTGGTAGGCCTGTGCCAAATCAAGTTTCGCAAAAAATTGACACCCCCCCCCTTGAGGGAGGCCAGAATGTGACTAACCACAGGCACTGGATATGCATGCTCTTGCAGTGCCTTGTTCAGTGTACATTTATAGTCCGCACAAATTTGGACTTCTCCATTAGCCTTTAGAGGCGTTACAATGGAGGTTTCCCATGGACTAGAGTCCACGGGTTCTAAGATGCCCTGCTGGATCAGCTTTTCCAGCTCTGCATCAATTTTGCTTTTGAGAGCAAAGGGCACCCTTCTAGGCTTAATCCTAATTGGTGTGATAGTTGGGTCTAAGAGTAAGGCAATGGGAGGCCCCTTGTATGAACCAAGCTCTGTGATAAACACATCAGCAAACTCCTTGCAGACTTCTGCAAGGCCTAACATTTGCAGGCTGTGAAGCCCAGTCACTTGGATTCCAAGGGCCTTGAACCAATCGAGTCCAATGAGACTCGTGCTATCACCCCCAACTACCACCACATCTAGTAGGCCTTCAAAAGCCCTACGCTGCACCTTGAGCATAGCCTCCCCCTTCACGCTGACTCTGGAATTCTGGAAGTCAGTGAGAATTAAGTTCGATGGCCTGAGTTTTACTCGAAGGCCACTACTGCTGCAAATCCTTTTGAAGGTGTCATGAGAAATAATTGATAGAGCGGACCCTATGTCCAACTCCATTGACAAAGGAACCCCCTGCAACTTCACGTGCTTTTTTTAAGTGGCTTATGTGTTCCTGTCCTTAAAATGCTCTTGCACGATGCGCAGAAACCAACCCTGTGTTGGCTGGGGACCCTGGTACCTTTCTGAAGCAATTCTTCCCTAGGCTGGACCTTCTGGCGACCCAAACAGCCAGAGGCAATGTGGCCTTGCCTGCCACATGCCCGGCAAATGGCAGAGCGGAATCTGCAGTCAGCGCACTTGTGGCGTCCTCCACACCCGAAACACTGAGGAAAGGCTGGGGCCTTGTCTGGACGCTCCTTCGGCCTTCTCTCCGCTGACTGGTGCAGCCTATCCACCTCCTCTTCAGGATTCTGGTCTGGATCTTCTCTAGCAACCTCTTGATGGATGGTAACGGTGGCTGAGGATTTCTGGCGAGCCGCAAGGCCTTCACAGCTCCACCCGCTGCTTCTTCAGCTGCAACCTCTCTCAAGGCATCTTGGAACGACACATCTTCCTTGGCTAAAATCTTCTGCTGCAGCTCACAATTTCTTAGGCCACAGACAAAACAGTCCCGCAGCCTCTCTTCCAGATCCTTGAATTCACAAGGCCTCACTGCTTGCCTTAAGGCAGCAATAAAGTCTGCAGCAGACTCGTGGTCCCTCTGCTCGAGGGTCCCTCTGCTCAAACACATGTCGCCAAGCAATCACTGAAAGTTTAGGTTGGAAATGTTCTTTCAGCACCTTCTTTAAATCTGCATAAGACACTGCCACCAGATTTTCTGCTATGTCAAATGTTTCTTGTCCACACACACACAGCAGGGTCCACACACACACAGCTTTAAGGCCGTCTTCTCTTATCTGATTAACCCTGAAGTAATTCTCCACCTGCGCCACGTACGAGTTCCAGCGTTCTGGGTGGGAAATATCAAAGTCTGACATCTTAGCCTTCTGCAACCCTCGTCAACGCCTTCGCTGCAAACCTCTTTTTGCTGGGAAGGGGTCCTTCCTCCAAGCTCACCTCCAACAATGCTGTACTGGCAGATAGAGTAGTGATGCTGGACGCCGAACTTTCCCAGGGCTTCAGGACTTCCTTGGTGAGTCCTATCTTCTTTTGTTGATAATCTTGTTTCTTCATTGCCCACCTTCGTTGCCACTGTTAAATCCGCGGGCTAAAAGCATTGCAAGGAACGAATGGTGTAACAGCAAGTCTCTTTATTGATTACTCCAATACAACAGCAACAAAAAAAATGGCATGCAGGCCTTTTATAGTGTCCATGTTCCTGACAACGTCAGGCAATGAAAACGAGGCTGTTTTCACATCTTGCGCATGTGCGCAAGGCTGGAGACAGCCAGTCTGGTCCTGGGCAGCCTTGTGGTTTGCCTGGGACCCTTTGCAACATTTCTGAGCCTGCAGGCTCAGGACATAACACTAACCAATCCCTTTTTTTTCTTTTCTGTACTCTGTTTTCAATAATTTTATCTGATCTTCAAAAATGAAAACTTAACTTATATGTTTTTCTCTATTTTCTTGAAGGTAAAAGTTGTAAACTTCTCTTAATTCACATGATGTCTGGTCAAAGTTTTATCAAGCAGTTTTTTGAACTCAGGTAGCATTTTGGGATAATTATCATCAGGTTCAAAAACCAGCCCCGAAAAGCATTGAACAATAACCAGTACAAGCTGAAAAACCTATAAAGCAATGACTTGGAGATGCAATGCTGTGATGATTCTCATAAAAACTCCGAACATGCTAGTTTGCTTTTGCAGTATAAATAAAAAGAAACATCCTATAGTATGGAAACATAAATGCAGAAAATACAGAAGAAAATAATATTGCATATATTTTATTTTTAACTTAATATTTCTTAAAAAATATAATTTATATAACAATATTTAAGAAATTTGCAGACTGCCCATCACAGAGCAATAATGTGGACATGAAAATATTTTTCAGTATTTGACAGCATTTTATCACCAATAAAATAAAGCAACTTATATTTAATACATTTTATTAAACATTTTAAAGGAAAAGAAAAAAAATAAACAAGGTAAAAAGAAAAAATATACAAAATTAAAATGTGCACAATTTAAAAGACTAATAGATTTTCTTGTTTTTTTGAATCCCCTAATATCTTAAATTGAATCCTTGGTCTTTTATTGGACCATATAATATTTGCCTCTACTGGTCATTTAATACCTCTCAAATTTTGCTGGAATAATTTGAAACAGGAAATTAAGCCTTGGTGGAATATTTGTAGTTTCCTATCTTTATGTCTTTTATACAATTAGGAAGTATACATTTGCCCCTGCATAGTATTTTCTGACACAAATTCTCTATGCACATACTCTGTTAACAGCTGGAGTTTTGTGTAAATTAAAAAAAAGTTACATTTGGGGAAAAATGTGCAAACTGCATTCTAAAGACTTATTTGCAATGTGATAAAAGTACAGTTTGTCAGAAATTTAAGTTGATGGTATTAATTAATGGTAGGGTTGTTTTGCTGTTTTCTGGAAAGCCAGCTCACAAGTCTTCAATTAGGTTTAATGCAACAAACATTTGCTAATTAATCTCTGAAATCCCCAGTTTATTTCAGGTTTTATAAGACAAGAATTACAGGATCTTGGATCCAAAGAACCTAAATAGAAAGAGGAAGTATAATAGAATCGTTCCATCAATTCTTGTTCTTTACAGCACAAATTCACAATCACTCAGAGATTACATTACAGCAGTGAGTGAGTGATCTTCAGCCCCAAACCTATGTGTGTCTCACAAGAGCCTTTTACACATTCTGGCACATAGTTATTTGCAGCAATTGGAGATTTAGTCTGCATGACAAAATATTTGTCACATTAAAATCTTTGTCCCTTTAAGTACTTATGTAGAAAATCACAATGCAAGTATAAGTGAGGAAGAATGTGCATCATGATACTGTGGTGTTGCTTGCCACCCCTCATATTTTCCTATAGAAAACCTTCTTTTTAGCATCATCCCCTTTGTCTAGGCTAGGGCATCTGAAAACTGTTAGCAGTCTCATGTTCCTTTTAGGTGCATGAACATGACAACTATGCTGTAATCTCTAAAAAAAATTTACCATATTTTTTTTTTTTAAAAGAGCTCACAAACATTCCCAAGATTATAGCTCCATCCTTATCTGTAATATAGTTCATTTCCTTTGTGACTTCCCATTAACCATTAATCAGAAGGATCTCCCACCCCATCATTAAGTATAAGAAGTTTTAAAACACTTCTTAAGAAATAGCTTGATTTCACATTATTTTAAAATGGATGCATCATGTAGAATTTTTAAACCGAGAGATAATATGTCTCAATAGCACTATAGTGATGATTCTACTATAGTTAGCTTCAGCCCATATTTCATTCCACTTTAGGATAATCCTATCCCTGTTTTTCTGAAAAGGCAATAAGAACATATTGGAAAATGCATAAAACACAGACAGCTTTTTAAAAGACTAGGCCAAACACTTGCTATCAGTAATCAACCATTTGCCATCATCAAAAGCATCCTTTGGCAGCTGGTGCTGTGAGAACTGCCACCTATTTCTCACTCCATCTGTCATTGTTGTGGTTCATTTTGTGCATCACAGGGAAATCCCTGATCAGATGGCAAAGCAAAGTGGTGACAGTATCTGTAACACTCAAGAAATGCAGTCCATTTGAGAAAGATACAGTGGGGCAAATCCTCGCCATTTTGAAATTGAGAATCACAAGACATAAATAAACACCAAAGCTGTAAAGCATATAACAGCTGTTAACAAAATAAATCCCTTGCTGCCTGTTCATCCCTGTCCAGTATTATCTCATAATAGGAATTCCTGCTTTTCCTTTTTATTTGGAAAGATGATCTTTAAAACAGGTCAGAAGGCAAGCAGGCTGCCAATGAAATGTAACATGTCTTTTTAAAAAAAAAAAAAAAAAAAAGCAAGCATGCACTACTGTTTAAAATAAACAAGAAACAAAATCTACAGTGCAAAATCAATATTAGTTCCACTTTTAAATACTGTATGTGTAATTTAGTTGTCAATTACACTTTTATAGATACAATTTTGTGATATTTGCATATTTATAGAAAAATGGCATAAAATCACAAGGTATTTCATAAGATAATTATGCTTAGATAAAGTAGTGATCAAATCATTAAGAAGGAAGAGTATAAACATTAAATAAGTAGACTAAAAAGGATACAAGATAAATAATTGTAGACTGCCTATATTTCTCTCCAGGCAAGATGGGTGGCATATAAATCAATCGATTGATTGATTGATTGATTGGCTGATTGGCTGATTGATTGATTGATTGATTGATTGATTGATTGATTGATTGATTGATTGATTGATTGATTGAATGAATGAATGAATGAATACATAGCTAGAATTTCACTGAGTGTCCAATTATGTATTCATGCTAATTCAGTAGTAGTTCATCTGTGAGCTTATTAGGGCCATGTTTTCTATATTACATATACTGTATATATTAATATGTATGTATGTATGTATGTATGTGTGTATATATTATGTATGTATGGATATGGGTATATATGTACTTTCTTTACAGAGTGGGCAACAGAATTTCATTTTTAATGTGTGCCAGTGTGCTCACAGAAAAAATGACAATAAACGTTATCTTATCTTACAGTGTTGCAGAAAATGTGGCCATAAATTAAATTTGTCTTCTGGTGCTGAAATATTACCCTTGTGTAGAAATGCACAAACAGAAGTTGCAAATTTTATCTGTGTCTTCAGAATCTCCTAAAACTGTCACTGAGTAGCATTTGTCTTTTAATATGATAGATTGAAGAATTCTTAATTTAAAATAGTTTTTTTTCCTGGTTTTGATTATACTATTACTTTGTATGTACACTGAGAGCTTATGCACTGGAAACAAATTCCTTGTGTGTCCAACCACACTTGGCCAATAAAGAATTCTATTCTATTCTATTCTATTCTATTCTACTTTTTTCTTGGCACCATCGGCACACAGATCAAAAGGTCAGTATATTTTACAGCTTGAAAAGAACTGCAATCTCTCTTATCCTAATGCAAATATGAAATAACTTACATGAATCATCAGGAATTTTACACAGGAACTCAATATCTGAAAAAGGATTATTTGTACATACTAGGAGCATATAAGATGTATCTATACAATAACTATTTCCACAAATAAGATGTATTTTATATATATATATTACTCTCTTCCGATTCTCTACACAAACTTTTGTATTGATGAACAAAATATTTGTCATACTACTGATTTAGGGTGACTCATTCACAATCCTATGTAGTTTTAAATAGAAGTCCTGCTGAGAAGAAGAAGTTTATCAGTGCACTTATTAGTTTTTTAAAAATGCAATCCTCAGATTCATTGAAAATTATGGGATTCCTCTCAGTCTTCTTATGAGCTTGAGTTGGCTTACAAAGTAAAAACAAGCAAAAAATATTAAATGCAACAATGAACATACACGTCTTTGCAACATGAAATTATTTCTTTTTTAAGGAAGGGGAGTGAGCAAGGAATGATCACCCTTAATGTTTCATTTTAAATATTCCTTTCTTTTTGAAAGATCAATTCAATGGCTACCAAAGCACAATAAATAATAATCTGATGGTTTCAACTCAGAAAGTTGGAGAAGGAGGCAGCAACCTTTTCATGGAAAAAGTTTCAATTTGTCTTTTGAATTTGCAACAGGTTTGAGATTCGAATCAGATTTTTACTGAAGAATATAAAATAAGGTTTTTAATTTTTAGTCTTACTTTAGGAGAATATCAATGCATTGCTAAAAGAAATGAAATCCATTCCCTTGGCCAGGATGAAGATGTATGCATTTATTTATGCATGTCTAAATAAAGAAATAATTATAATTTAAATGGAAATTCTTCCAATTGTATAAACCTTTGATAACTGGACTGCATTCTAATATCTACAGTTTACTTATGTAAGCACTATTCCATCCACAGGAAGATGTTGTAGTAAAAATAGATAAGATCTTATTTTAAAAAGGAGCTTAAATAGCTATCAGTCCAATTCAAACAGTTTAGCTGACTATGATAGTATTGCTTTCTTAACTAAAACAAGAGAATGGATGAGCTAAGCCAACATTGTATATATGTAACTTGAATAGAATCAGATGTATGTACTTCACTACAAATCCTATTTGAAAAGTCTCAGCATCTTTGGCAGAAAAATGTACCTAACTCTTTCACTGGCTGTTCAATTTTCATAGGTAGAAAGTTTTAGATTGCAAAGAGTAAATTTCTGCAGAAACCAATACCCTAATCAAGGAGACCACATAGATATCAAGGAGAAAACTACACTCCCACCAACACTGGCAGGCGAGCTACTATACAGTAATGTGTGCAAATATAGTCCAGCCCATATGAATCTACTAAAAAAATCCTGGCTAATGCAAAAGTTAATGTTAAAGGACAGAATGGACATGGACATAAAAAAGGAAAGAAATATAATACTTTTATATTTGTGCTTAGCTAGATTTTCTAATCTATGGGTTCTTTGTTGTGAATAAAGAAAGAAATAAGCAAACATGTTGTAGTACTCTTTCCTATCTGTTTCCATGATTAATGTTAATAAAAAAAACAAGAAAAAATAACATTTAAAAATATGGTCCAAATCCCTCCATAAAGTTGATTCAGGAGATGAATACTATCTATGGTGATTTTAAAATAGATCTAAGGCAGAACATCCTTTTATTGTTTTTCTAGAAAAGAGCATTTTTCTTTAAAAGTTATTTAGCAAAATGTAGTTCAGACACAACATCTGGTATTTAGTAAAGTTTTGTGTTTCATCCAATTTTCCAGATGAACTGAGAAGAGGATAAGGATTTTTTTTAACCATCTGTCTATAGTTATTCAGCAAGCAAATGAATCATCAACCATCAGAAACCAAATTTCAAATATTTATTTTTCATTGTCAACTCTCCTTTTTAAAAAACATTGGATGGATACAAATGTTCATCAGTTTGAGATGCATGAGGAAAGATTGTATGTATTATGTATATAATCTTTTCTCTCCAACAACTTTATGGACTTAAAAAACTTAAATATGTCAGAATTTTATTATTAGTCAAAAATAATTTATTATTACTCACATTGTCTTTGGCTTAACTCTCAGAAAGAGGAAAGATATTGTTGAAGCAGATATCATAGACTTTTTATTGCCATATTTAAAAATTAAAATATGTTCATTGAAATAGTAAACATCCACATATACAAAGTAATTAAGAAAACGTACCCATTAGTACAAGACATACTGTGCATTTTAGATGGAAATAGATCTTCCACTTAGATTATTAAAAAGCTAGTTCTATGTGAAGAAAAGTTAATATTTTGAATTTTAATGCAAAATCAAATATGAGTGTTTGGTTTATTCAGTTTTGCTAGCCAAGGTCCAATGTTTCATATTTTTGGAAATTTGGGTATATGGCAGATGAAGAGCACCTTTGCACGTAAAGTTATAAGAGGTACATGAGTTTCTTAAACCAACTGCTCTGCAGGAAAATTATCAATCAATCAATCAATCAGAATAGAGCTGAAAGGGACCTTGGAGATCTTCTAGTCGAACCGCCTGCTCAAGTAGCAGAACCCTATACCATTTCAGATATTGTAGGTGGCTGTCCAGTCTTTTCTTAAAAACTTCCAGTGATGAAGCACCCACAACATCTAAAGATAAAAGCTGTTCCACTGGTTAGGAAGTTCTCCTTAATTCCAAGTTGCTTCACTCCTTGATTAGTTTCCATCCATTGTTTCTTGTCTTGCCTTCTGGTGCTTTGAAAAATAAGTTGACCTCCTCTTCTTTCTGGCAGTCCCTTAAATACTGGAATACTGCTATCATGTCACCCTAATCCTTCTTTTCTCTATACTTGCCGTACCCAATTCTTGCAACTGTTCTTCATATGTTTTTGTCTTCAGACCTTTAATCATTTTAGCTGCTCTTTTTTTTTTGCACTTTTTCCAAAGTCTCAACATCTTTTTTGTAATGTGGTGACCAGAACTGGATGCAGTATTCCAGCTGTGTTCTTACTAAGGCTTTATAAAGTGGTACTAATACTTTACATGATTCTGATTCTATGCCTCTGTTTATACAACCAATGATTGTATTAGCTTTTTTGGATGCTGCTGCACACTGCTGGCTCATGTCTAAGTGATTGTCCATTAGGACTCCAAGGTCCTTGTCACAGTTACTGTTTTTGAGCTGGCTTTCACCTCATCTGTATTTGTGACTTTGGTTTTTTCTGCCTAGTGCAAAAACTTGTTTATCTCCACAATAAATTTCATGTTGTTGGATAGGACCCATTTTTCAAGTCTGTTAAGATCCTTTTGGATCCTTGTCTTCTGCGCTGTTGGCTATTCCTGCCAGCTTAGTGTCATCTGCACATTTGAAGGGTACTGGACCTAAGCCGGAACCTTGTGGTACCCCACTACTTACTTACCTCCATGTAGATGTAGTATCATTAAGGACTACTCATTGATATGGTTTGTCAACAGTTACAAATCCATTTGGTGATGATGGTATCTATCCACAGTTTTCTAGTTTACCCAGAAGTAGGTTGTGGTCTACTTTGTTGAATGCCTTGTTTAAGTCTGAGTATACTATGTCCACAGCATTTCACTGGTCTATTAATTTAGTCACTCTGTCAAAGAATGAAATAAGATTGGCTTGGCATGATCTGTTTTTAACAAACCCATGCTAGCTTCTAGTTATAACTTTATTTGTTTCTAGATGTTCACAGATCTATTTTTTTATTATTTTTTACAGTTTCTTCCCAAGTAACAGTAACAGTACAGTAACGTGTTAGGCTGATTGGTCTTTAGTTTCCTGGGTCTGGTTTTTTCCCCCTTTTTTGAAGATGGGAACCTCATCGTCTCTTTTCCAATCCTCTGGTAGTTCCCTCTTATGTGTCCCTCTTTCCATTTTTTGTACTTATCCTTTTTGTCTTTCAGTTTATCAGAGAGAATTTGTGCAGCCATGCTGGTTTCTTCTTGGATTTCTTGTTTTTCTTTTAGATATTGTATTGGACTGGGCTTTTATGATAATATTTTTCAGAGTTTCCCACATTTCTTGACTTGTTTTCCCTTTTAGGATTTTTATCCATGGAATTTTTCTTAGGCTTTCTCTGACTTTGTTAAAATGAGCTCTTTTAAAGTTTAAGACACTAGTTGGATTATATTCTATTGCTTGTGTTGGCATTTTGTTGAATTCCAATATGATGTGGTCATTCTCACCCAAGGTTCTGGCAACTTTAACTCCCTCTATCACTTTTTCTCTAGTAATAAGAATTAGATCCAGTATAGCTTTTCCTCTAGTTCCCTTTTCTACCTTTTGGATGACAAAGTTATCAGCTAAGTTGTTTAGGAATCTGTTTGATCTCCCACTTGCTGCAGAGTTTGTCTCAGGGTAGTTAGTCTGCCATTACTACTGTGATATGTTTCTACATACATTTGTTAATTGATTAACAAAGAGTTCATCTGTTTCTTCTGCTTTGTTGGATGGCCTATAGTACATGCCTATAACAATGTAATTTTCTCCTTTTATATTGACCATAGGGATTCTAGGAAGTTTTCATCCTTGATTTTGTGTATTTCTGAAGAGATGTAGTGATCTTTTATATATATCCTGCTCCTCCCCTAAGATGGCTGCTGCACAGTAGGGAGATTTTTCTCTCCTGGTGATGATCTTCCAATTTGGCTACCAAAGCTGGCTCTTTGGTAGCAATGCATCATGGATTTGAATGGGTGTACTTAGGAATGACCCAAGATGGTTTTCAGACAACCGTGGACCCATCTAGGAGGAGGAGGAGGAATCTTGAAGACTGACGTTCCTAATGAAAGTTGCAAAAAACCAAGTCATTCATCTTTTTCCTTTTGGCAGACCAATTTCTTAAGCATACCTAGATATTAACTATACTTTTTAAAGCTTCTATTTTGTTTTGTTTCTTATCTTTAAAAATTGATCGGCTGGTTGAATGCTGATTTATTTTAACCCTCTGCTGGATTTCATCTGTTTCTTTCTTCTTTTCTTTTGATCTTTTTGGCTCTTTTGAATAACTTTTGCTTATCGTAAGGAAAACATGGCATATTTTGGAGATAGTGAAAGTGTTTGGATTAGATTTACCCCTATATTGGACTTTCACTACTGGGATTTTACATTTTATTAATGAATAAATTAAATTAATAAATTTTTACATTTTATTAATTTGCAAATGCTCTGGTGATTATTTTTTTAATCTTTTTTATCCGGGTGTGAATAACATCTAAAAATATTCTCCTTGCCGCTCTACTCTAAGGATTACCCTCCTTTTCTCTGAGTAGTTTTATCTCTTTGTTTCCAAGTTACATCAGAGCAACAATGTCTCAGTGTACAGACAAAGAAAACTGGGGGAAGGAAGGAAGGAAGGAAAAGAAGAGAAAGAAAGGAAAGAAAAGAAAGAAAGAAAGGAAGGAAGGAAGGAAGGAAGGAAGGAAGGAAGGAAGGAAGGAAGGAAGGAAGGAAGGAAGGAAGAAGCAAGAAAAATAGTAACAGAATGCCTATTCACTCTAGACTAAAGTTCAAATCACCAGGACCAGATGGATTATACCCCAACTTCTGTAAGAATTGGCAGATATGATCTCAAAACCATTGAACTATATCTTTCAAAGATGCTGGAGCATTGAGGAACTACCAGATGACTGGGAAAAGCCTGATGTCATTCCCATCTTTAAAAGAGGAAACAAAATGAATCCAGGAAACTACAGATTTATCAATCTGATATCAATACCTGGGAAGATTCTGAAAAAGATAATCAAGCAACAGATCTGTGAACACCAAGAGACAAAAAAAGTCATAACCAGAAGCCAATATGGGTTTGTCAAAAACAGATCATTCCAGACAAATCTTAGTGCATTCTTTGAGAAAGTGACAGAATTAGTGTATCGATGAAAAGCTATGGATGCAATTTACTTGGACTTTAGTTAGGTATTTCATAAAGAAGACTATAACTTACAACTTGATAAGATAGAAAAATGTGGGTTCGATAGCATCACCATCAGATGGAGTTATAACTGGTTGACCAACAGCACTCAACATAGATAGAACTGCATCTATGTGGAGGGAAATATGAAGTTCTTTCTTAGACCCAATACTCTTCAATATTGTAATCAATGATTTAGATGAGGGATAGAAGGGGAGCTCATCAAATCTGCAGATAATAATAATAATAATAATAATAATAATAATAATAATAATAATAATAATAATAATAATAATAATAATAATAATAATAATAATAATAA
>NW_015389191.1:24341-32771 GCF_001527695.2 Protobothrops mucrosquamatus | reverse complement strand
ATTCTAACTGTCAGGAAGTTTCTTCTTAGTTCTAAGTTGCTTCTCTCCTTGATCAGTTTCCACCCGTTGCTTCTCGTCCTGCCTTCAGGCGCCTTGGAGAATAGCTTGACTCCCTCTTCTTTGTGGCAGCTATGAAATTCAATGGTGAGAAAAGTAAGGTTCTACATTTAAACAAGAAAAAACAAATGCACAGATATAGAATTGGTGGTACCTGGCTCAATAGTAGTAACTGCAAGAGGGATCTTGGTGTCCCAGTGGTCAATCATTTAAATATGAACCAGCAGTGTACTGAGTTGCTCAAAAAGCCAAAGCAGTCTTAGGCTGCATTAACAGAAGGATAAAATCAAGATCACATGAAGTGTTAATACTATTTTATAATGCCTTAGTAAGATCATGCTTGAAATATTGCATCCAGTTTTGTTACCGTGCTATAAAAAAGGTGTTGAGATTCCAGAAAAAGTGCAGAGAAGAACAACAAAAATTATTATGGGACTGGAGGCTAAAACATATAAAGAATTGTTGCAGGAATTGGGTATGTCTAGCTTAATGAATAGAAGGACTAGGGATGATATGGTAGCAGTGTTCCAATATCTAAGAATTTGCCACAAAAAAGAGGGGTTCAGCCTATTTTTCAAAGTACCTGAAGGCAGGACAAGAAGCAATGGATGAAAACTAAACAAGAAGAGAATCAATCTAGAACTAAGGAGAAATTTCCTAACAGAACAGTTAATCAGTGAGATAATTTGCCTCCAGAATTATGTAAGCTTTAATACTGGAGGTTTTTAAGAAGAGATTGAACTGCCATTTGTCTGAAATGATATAGGGTTTCCTGCTTGACTAGAAGATCTCCAAGGTCCTTTACAACTCTGTTATTCTGTTAATGAATAATTTGTTTCTCTCTTCAAAATACTAAATGTATTTTGCACTTTCATTGATTTCAATATAATCCATGGGAGAAATGCTGTGGATTTCAATTTGTTCACAGTATGGTTACTTTCTTTACTCAGTCATATATAGGTTGTAATTCCGTATGCATTACTGATGGCAAAATTAAATTCGCTGCTGGAAAGAAAACAAGCATGTTAAAAATTATTTTCAACATAGACATAAAATGATTTTATGAATTTTATGACACAAATAAGTTCAAATTCCTGGAATAAACACTAACTAAAAAAATATTTTCTCTATATCATACCAGTCTCACATTAAAACACCTCCAAATCCTAACTAATATATTGTTTATACAGGCCATACTAATTTATAGCCAATGTAAAGCATTAAATTTATTCTACACTTAAAGACACCTGTGATTCTCTTTTATGTTACTCTTAGATATTAAAGCATTGCAGACAAATGGAAGTCACTTGTGATACTCTTGTGTAGCATATGTGCTCCCTGGTTAATAGAAGTGGGAAGGGCTGCAGGTATCACTGTACACAGACACAGAGGAGTTATCAGTGCTGGCAGAGCTTGCAGAAATGATTATAGTATCCATTTGGTAAAGAGAAAGAGACATAACTGAATAATAAATTACTTGAGGCAGTTTACCTTTAGGAATATTTGCTGCCATGGGAATCTGCGGGGATGGGGAAAGTGGTTGAACTTGCATTTTGCAGCACACATTGTGATGTTATACTACATGTTTTGTCATTGTGACATTATTGTGCTTTGTGTCTATGCTTTGTGCCCCATGAATTTGACAAGCTACTTAAGTTCTGCAGCTCTCTTTGCCTCCAGTGCTGAGGCTTCTCAGTAGAGAGACTTTGTAGTACCTGATGGGATCTTTCCATTCCTAGATAAAATGTTTATCATTATCTAGCATATTTATTGTTATACAGTCATACAGGTGATGATTTTATGCTATATTTCTTAACCTCTGTGCTGGAATTTTTATTCCTGTAGGAAGGTTGTCAGAGCATACACAGTCTTATTGTACTGAGATAACCCAGGAGTAAACAGAGTAAACAGTGGTCTATATTAAATGGTGGTTTATCTTACACTATCTACAATATCATACACCAGGAACAATATACATACACGTGTTAATACAGCAGTCTCCAACACACAGCAGTTACAGCAGGAAACAGAAGAGAGAGAGCACACATCTGTGGAGTCTTTCCTTTTAT
The DNA here is from genome assembly GCF_001527695.2 of Protobothrops mucrosquamatus. NCBI lineage: Eukaryota > Metazoa > Chordata > Lepidosauria > Squamata > Viperidae > Protobothrops > Protobothrops mucrosquamatus. The sequence goes on along the minus strand of NW_015389191.1, from coordinate 30,645 downwards.
ACAAAGCTCTTAAAGAGATACAGATCCTGCTTGCTCTTAAAGAGACACAGACCCTGCTGAATCATTCCCATCATTATGTCATACATTACATCAGCTGGTTAACTTCTAAATCATTATCTTGACACACACACCCATTTAAAACTAAACAGCTGTTAACCCAAATGCTTTTACGCAATCTTGATGCTTGCCTGCATTTAAAGGCTTAGTCAACATATGAACATTCCTTCTCTGTGTAAATCCTTCTTTTTATATATCCATTTACACTCCACAGCCTTTGTTCCTGCTGGTAATCTCATAAGGGTAAACACTTGATACATATCCATAGACTTCATTTCTCTGTCCGTAGCCTCCTTCCATTTATCCTGTTCTACTTGAGGCAATGATAACATCTCTTGGTAATTACAGGGTTCATACCTTATACTATACGCTCTAACCCCACTTGCTGAGAACCGATCAGGAGGTACACCTTTATTGCTACATTCAGACCTCCTCGGTATCATTTGTTCCTGTTTTTTTGTTACTTCTCTCTTTATCTCAGGTCTATCCTCTTCTATTCCTACTATTTCCGACCTGCTATTCTGTTCATCCTTCATTGGGCTTTGTGTAGCCTCTCCTTCCTGAGAACTAGCACTATATGTTGGCATGAACATGGTGTTGGCATGCATCCTGTCCCAATTGTTTTGTTCTGCAAAACTAGCAGATCTTGAAATCACAATCTTCTTTGTTCCATCTGTGAATCTATATCCTTTGAAACCTGGCTCATATCCAACAAACCTAATGTCATGTGTCTGATTAACGAAACACTTAAAAGGACTGTCAGGCATATCTTTTCCTAAAAGCATTTATTAAGGTTACAGAGACGTCAGTACAGCATGGTGGAAAGATCTGATAATCTTGCTTTGCCTCCTAAGTTTCCTGGCCTTTTTCTGTCCTTTCCTTCTGGTGCTTTTGGGAATATGCACCCAGGCATAACTGCAAATGTTCTTAGGTGAGCCAATGAAGGTTTCCTTCCATATAACAGGTAATATGGAGTTTCATTGATAGTAACACTCCATACCCTGTTTACTAAATAGTTGGCTGTTTTCATGGCTTTCCCCCATTATGTTTTACTCATTCCTGCATCTGCCAGCAGTGAGTCTTTCATGGTTTGCAAAATGCCATTCCTCCATTCAGCTACCCCATTTTCTTCTGGTGAGTATGGGTTTGTACATCTATGCCTTATGCCTAAATTCCTCAGCCACTTTTGGAAGTTGTGAGACATGAACTCTGTTTCCCTGTCTGTTTGCAGCTGGCATACTTTATGACCATATCTTCACTCTACAAAGTTCACCCATTGCCTGAACTGTTGTAGAACTTCTGTTTTGCTCTGTAATAAATAACAAAACCCATATCTGGTGTAGTCATCTACTCAGTATCATGCTGGCCAATGCTTTCTCATTCTTTCTCCAGTCCCCATCATCCAGGGCTACAGGTGGATCAGCAAATATCATCCACAACGCCTCCCTTCACAGGTACATCTCCATTTTCAGACACTAGGAGAGATAGTTTGTCTCATTCAGATGAGATACACTGAAACCTCCTGCCATTATGCTGATAGTGTCCATGTTGGCTGCTACCACCACAAACCACAACAAACCACAAACCTTAACTCCTCTGGCTCTGGGTAAAGCTCTCACTGGGTTTCTCTTTTCTCTGGGCCCATAACCTCTCAGAGCATGCACGGTCTTATTGCACTGAGATAACCCAGAAGTAAACACAGTAAACAGTGGTCTATATTAAATGGTGGTTTATCTTACACTGTCTACAATATCATATACCAGGAACAATATACATACATTTGTTATTACAGCAGTCTCCAACACACAGCAGTTACAGCAGGAAACAGAAGAGAGAGAGCACAAATCCACGGAGCCTTCCCTTTTATACAAAGCTCTTAAAGAGATACAGACCCTGCTTGCTCTTAAAAAGACATAGACCCTGCTGAGTCATTCCCATCATTACATCATACATTACATCATACATTACATCAGCTGGTTAGCTTCTAAATAATTACCTTGACATTTCAATGCCAGTTTTCTGGGACATATGTCCATGGCCTGTTGGCCAATGGGCTGTGTGAGTGGCTGGCCAGTGTATGCACATGTGCATGCTCACACTCCCCACTCGTGCTAGGTTCATGGTGTGCTGGCGCTAGTGATGCTGTGAGTGTCATGCAGGCACTAGCGTCATTGTGAGTGCACACTCCCCCCATCGAGCTATCATCGCTGTGAGCACACACATCCCCACTCACGCTAGCATCACAGCATTGCACGGGTACTAGTGTTGCCCGAGTGTTGAGCAAGCGTTCATGGCTCTGTTTGCGTTGCATGCACAATTGCGGCCCTGTTTGTGCACAGGCCTGCAGCCCCATTTGTGCACATGTGTGCACACATGTAAAAGCATTTTCACCCCCACCCCCTACCCCAGGCTGCCAACCCAGAAAGATTGAGACCCCTGCTCTAGAATGAGACTATTGTCACTAGGTCCTGTGTGTCGCTTTCTCAGAGTCTTGTGGTTTAATGATGTAGAAATCAGTGGGTTTGGGAGGGCCTAGATTGTTACTTTTTATATTATATAAGCCTGGGATTTTGTTCCCATCACACATCAGCTAAGTTAGGCTGCAAGGGACATGTCTAGTTATTGTCACCAGAAGAGGCATTTACGTTTTCAGCTTTGGTATATATGTGTGCTGGGGAGGGGGGGGCATTGCAAAGAGTTCAAAGTGCAAAATCAGATGCATTCAGCCTTACAGAGACTGAACGTTTTGCCCCTTTTGAAGGAAAAAATATTAGAACTGCATTACCAACAATGGAGGAGGGGGAATGCAAGAAGAAACAGAATGCAACATCACCATCACCACCTGACCCCCAGATCTTCTCTATTTGCATTGCAATGTTGCACACATGCCCCAAAGGGGCAGAGAAGGAATAACAAACAAACCACCCCTAAATTATAAGTCTGTGTAAGGTGGCTCAGAATTCCCTTAGTTTCTCCCCTCTTCTCTTTTTTTAATCAAATATTTATTCTGAATCATTCATAGAGCTTCCTATTAGCAAGCACATTTTCAGTCATTCCCCTACTCTGTGTCATTTTGGGATGTGGGGAATAGAATTTTCTTTGTAAATTTTCTCCTCTCATTTATCACTTGTGATGCATCTGGGTTATTGTTCTGGGTCATGTTCTTTCTAGTTTTTTCTCATTTTCTTGCCATCTGAATTGACTTGGCTGTGGCAATATTGTTCTACTGAGACCAGAATTGTGATAAGCAGAATGGTGCTGTTAGAAACATTATAGCTGCCATAAAAGCAATCACATCTGCTGTAGAATAGGAGGTGATCAAGAACACCACATCATTTTTATCATAACTTAGCTTGACTTGTCTGGCTGAAGAAACAAATTATTGATAATTTTCCCTTTTGGGGGTGGGCAGGTAATGATATAATGCCCTATTTTCTGCCAAACCTTTGCTGTTTCAAGTGAGAATAAGAATGTTTTAAATAATTGAAGATGTACTTGGGTTTGAAAACTTTCATGATAAGGTTTGTATCATTCTGTAAAAAAAGTCCTACAAAAAACTCCATATCCATCCTAGAGAATGCTTAGCATTTTCTCATCCCCACTCAAGGTTTTAAAAGGCAAAAAACAAATAGATACCAAAAAAAGAAGCCTAAATGGCAAATATTATATTGTACCATATCAGCAGCTGCCTGGCATTTTAAAAGATTTCACTATTATTAAACATACAACTTACATATCTGGCTATAAGAGCTGAGTAATAAATGGTAATAAATGAGGCCTTTGAACTATGGTGCTGGAGAAGACTCCTGCGAGTCCCCTGGACTGCAAGGCGATCAAACCAGTCAATCCTAGAGGAGATCAACCCTGACTGCTCTTTGAAACTCAAATACTTTGGCCACCTAATGAGAAGGAAGGACTCACTGGAGAAGAGCCTAATGCTGGGAAAGATTGAGGGCAATAGAAGAAGGGGACGACAGAGAATGAGGTGGCTGGATGGAGTCACTGAAGCAGTAGGCGTGAGCTTAAATGGACTCCAGAAGGTGGTAGAGGACAGGAAGGCCTGGAGGAATGTTGTCCATGGAGTCGCAATGGGTCAGACACAACTTCACAACTAACAACAACAATAAATAAATGGTTTTCTGGAAAATGGGCATAAATTTTTTCTCTATAAATGACATACTCTACAAGCATACTCCAAACAAATCTAATTGCATTCCATGAGATTTACTCTTGGTTAAAGACAGTGTTGGGATTTCAGCCAGTTTGCACCACTTTGGCAGAAGCAGCATCCACACAGAGAACCAGTTGTTAACATATTTGAATCCCACCACTGGTTAAAGGGTATGTAAGATCGCAGCTTTGATCAACAGTTGCTATTACGCTGTTCTATTAATTTGATGTTGCTCATTGCTTTTGTTGCAGAAAAGAAGGTTAAGAGGGCCAAAGGGAGTGAGTGGAATCTTTTTAAAATCACTTTGAGCTCTTGGTTTACGGGTATACTTCACAAATCATAAATCTGATCCATGAGACATAAAACTCTGGCAGAAGGCAAATAACTCCAGAATGGAACTTTGAAACATCTCTTGAGGGACTTGAATCAAGAAATATTTAATTCAGGGATATTAGTCTGACTTTAGCAGACATAGAGCAAAGTAATAATAAACCATACAAATGTTCTTTCTGATCCAGGGATAAAAATGTTTAAATCGTTCAGAAAAATCCAGCTTTTCACAGGATATTTTGCCAATTCAAAAGGACAGGTAAATTACATCTCATGTCATGAACTTCACTTATATTGAAATTGGTATTTCAAACGATCAACTTTAAATATTTTGTTGTTGTTGTTTTAGCAAAATATCTCACCCTGCCTTTCCAAAACAAAAAAAAACTGATTAAAAGGTTAAGAACAGGATACGACAATCTAGTGAATTTTTTAATATAGGAATTCTTTAGATAGGAAAACATTGGAAACTAGGAATCTGTTTATTCTATACCACCTAAGAATAAAGGAAACTCAGAAGCACCAATAAAAGAAATGTCCCCTAAAAATAAGGAAGAAATACAGAAGTCTCTTTCAGGAGCAGGAAAAATGTACGGTAGATGGAAGACACATATTGTCACATTATTGGCAAAATCAAACAAAACCTCCTAGCCATTTTACTTTTCTAGGATGCCCCATGCACTGGTTATCCAACTTCGAAAAGTACTGACAGTCCTAATAACTCATGATCACAATTGCAACTTGAATTTTCATGATAAATCAATGCAATCAAAAAGCAAGTCATCACATAACTGTGTCTTATTTTACATCCATTTTTACTATAATTGTTAAGCAAATCTTCATGGTTGTTAAAGAGAACCATGCGATATTAAGTAACTTTGAGGATGGGTCACAGGTCCATTTTTTCCAGGACATCATATCTTTAAACCATTGTTAAACAGATGTAAGTCAACAACTATCTGTAGAGGATAGAAATTGCAAGGAAAATGTGCAGTGGCCACCTAGTGCAGGTGCCAAATTCTTGTTTAGAAAGCTGACTTATCCCAAATTAGATATAACAATATGTGCTAGTGGGTAGGGGGAGGGGTATCCAAAAAATCAAACACAGCCAGAACTGTGCACCTGAAGTCCTTCTCTCGTTGCACACAAAATAGAGGGAAGAGACTTTGATTGTATGATCAACTTCTAAACTTTTTGACACCCCATCCCCTTTCCATCTCCCCCATGACTGGTCTGCCTTGCTTAATAGTGTCTAGACCTGCTAGCTTAGAATTCTATTTCAGCATGTCTAAATAGGATGTTCTAAAGATAAATAATAATAATAGTAAAGTTGGAAGGGACCTTGGAGGTCATCTAGTCCAACCCCCTGCTCAGGCAGGAAACTCTATACCATTTCGGACAAATGGCTGTCCAGTCTCTTCTTAAAAACTTCCAGTATTGGAGCATTCACTGCTTCTGGAGGCAGGTTGTTCCACTGGTTAATTGTTCTAACTGTCAGGAAGTTTCTTCTTAGTTCTAGGTTGCTTCTCTCCTTGATTAGTTTCTACCCGTTGCTTCTTGTCCTGCCTTCAGGTGCTTTGGAAAATAGCTTGACTCCCTCTTCTTTGTGGCAGCCCCTGAGATATTGGAACACTGCTATCATGTCCCCCCTCGTCCTTCTCTTCATTAAACTAGACATACCCAATTCCAGCAGCTGTTCCTTATATGCTTTAGCCTCCAGTCCCCTAATCATCTTTGTTGCTCTTC
>NW_015389191.1:14771-24241 GCF_001527695.2 Protobothrops mucrosquamatus | reverse complement strand
GCACGGTGACCAAAACTGGATGCAGTATTCTAAGTGTGGCCTTACCAAGGCATTGTAAAGTGGTATTAACACTTCACGTGATCTTGATTCTATCCCTCTGTTAATGCAGCCTAGCACTGTGTTGGCCTTTTTGGCAGCTGCAGCACACTGCTGGCTCATATTTAGGTGATTGTCCACTAAGACTCTGAGGTCCCTCTCACAGTTACTACTGTTGAGCAAGGTACCCCCTATACTATACCTGTGCATTTGGTTTTTCTTGCCTAAATGTAGAACCTTGTTTTTTTCACCATTGAATTTCATTTTGTTAGATAGTGCCCAGTGTTGAAGTCTGTGATTGAAAAAGACTGGTTTACATTGATTGGCATTAAATCTTCTGGTTTTATAATAAAATCCTTTGCCATCTTTACTGTGGAATGCCAAAAATGCAGAAATTTTTGACAGCATATATTATAATATTGATCTCTGGCCATTCTTCTACCTGAGAGGCTGTTTGTGAATAATATTATCATGTCCATGTTATCATTTGCCGAGCCTTGTTCCCTCATTCTGTTTACACTTCAGGGCCTAAAATGTACAGACCAAGTGATTGAGATAAGTGATTCAATTTCTTGTTACAATTACGATATCAGAGCTACAAAAATCCAGTCTCCCATTAAATGGCAAGCAAAAAAAAAAACTGGAATCTGTTCTTCTAAATAGTTGATTGTCTGCATTTTTTTCAGACATTTTATATATTTATTTTTAGTTATTAACTATCTTTGTTTTTTATTTATTTTTATTCTGTCTTAATTATTTTTATAAATCTCAAGATAGTGAACATACCTAATACAGATAATCCTTGACATACAACAGTTTGCTTAGTGTCCGTCTGATGTTACAAAAGCACTGAAAAAAGTGACATGATCATTTTTCATACTTATGACTGTTGCAGCATTCCCATGGTCACATGATTTACATTCAGATGCTTGAAAACTGTTTATGATGATTGCAGGGGTCATGTGATCACCTTTTGCAACCTTCTGACAAGCAAAGTCAATAGGGAAACCAGATTCACTTAAAACAGTGTTACTAATTTAACAATTACAGTGATTCACTTAACAAATATAGTAAGAAAAGTTGTAAAATGGGGCAAAATTCACTTAACAAATGTCCCACTTAGCAATTTAAATTTTGGGCTGAATTTTGGTTGTAAATTGAGGACTGCCTGTATTACTACTTCCTTCTATTTTCCCCAACAATAACTCTATGAGATATGTTGGACTGAGGGAGTGATTGGCGCAAAGTCACCCAGGTGGGATTTCAACTCATGGTCTCCTGGTTTCTAGTCTGGTGCTTTAACCACTAGATCGAACTGGCTCACATATAGCTCATCTATTATCTGTCTATCTCTTCTCTCATAGGGAAACTCAGGATGTTAAAGAAGACGGAGACTACATTCTTGAATGTTTGAAAAAGAAGTAACTAATAATTCCATTATGACTTACAAAAAATTAAAACTAAACCTTTCCCTTTCTTATTTTTGGCTGCTATTTTCTGCAGACTTAAAAATATTTGGCTGTTCTTACCATTGCTCAACCATCTTGGTCAATGTATTTAAAAATAGTTCAGCTGTCAGTGGTGAAATTGAGTCTGGAATCTCTTTCCATTTTCAAGCTAGGTCCTTTTTGCTTGAGGGAATCCATATGTTATCACTTGCTGAGATGATATTCATCTTTTTTCCTGCTAGGCTAAACTGCTGCTCTTTTGCTATCTACAGAAATATCTTTCAGTTGTTCCACAGCTCATACAGAAACAATTCTTCCCCCTTTCTCCTTCAACAGCTAAAGAATGCTATTGTCATCACATTGCACTCTGTCAGCAAACTGCCTGCTTGTCATTAGTAATAGTCCTCCAATTTGAATAGCCAATTCTGCTGGCAGTTCTCATGTTCCCTTAAGTTTGGAGGATCTGAAAATGCACAACAATTTTTGCATGTCTTTATTAGAGAAATGCAGACAGTTGTGATTGTCATTTTCCACCCATTGCTAGATGAATGAAGGAAGAGCTTCCACCTACTTTAAGGGTACATTTAGCAAAAGCGTGCCAAGCAAAGAATGCAGATAATTCCCACTGCATAGCTTTCTCTCTTGTGCAAAAGAGAGGCTGGGGCTATTTTTGTTTTAGCAACCATTTGCTGCTGGTAGAATCATGTCTGTCTTCAGTATAATACCTCTGACATGTACTGATTGGTATCTGATATCTGATCCGATGCCTTCTTCTGTCTCATCCTTTTAAATGTCAGTCAATCCATTATGACTAGCATTAAAACAAAATCTTCTCAGCAACATAAACAATAACAAAATCAAGAACTCAGAAATTCTTCTTTAAATCAATAAGCAGGTGCATTTTATTGGATTCAAGATACCTCAATGTGCCCTAAGGTAAAGGGTGACAAACTGCTGGCCCGCGGGCCGGATGTGTCACATGGAAGCCGCGCCCACCCCTTTGCCAGCAATGGCAAAACCAGCCCGATACGTTGTGTGACATCACGTGATGTCACGGTTTGATATGCTTGCCTAAGGTAATCTGTGTTTTGGTTTAGAATGTTATATGGATCCATCCATGAGGTTTGTAAATCATGTTTATGACTTTATGACTGCTGTCATTTTAGTTTCTGGATACCAAATAAACAGAGACCTTCTTTCCCAGCAGCCTCCATTTTATTTTCAACGTCTTTCTTCCAGCTTTGAACCGGATCTGATTTTTATTCCTACTAAGATATCTGTGAGACAATAAAGTTGGTAATACAAGTTCATTAAATACTAACTTCTTCCCCTTCCTTCACATACATGGACACATATATTTTGTTTAAGCATCATTCACATCTGTTATATATGACTCACGCCTCTGGGAAAGATTCATTAATTTCTATGTTCATTTATACTTATGAGGATTTATACATGTGTATGTGTGTGTATGCTTATCTGATTGTTGCTTTCAATGGCATTTTTCTTTCTAAAATCCTGATTTTCAACATCATTCAGGTCACATAAGCATATAGTTTGCAGAAATATGTAGTTTTCTTCTTTCTTCTTTGGAACTCATCCCTGCTTTTATTATCACTAACAAGTTCGGCTAGAGTGGGCTATTTTCAAATTATAATTCAGTCAATCATAATTATTATTGCAGTCATGATTGAGAAACCAACATTATTAAATTGACATTCATTGAGCAATACTATTCTCACCACCAGATATCCACACAATGTCTTCTCCTGCACAGAATATACTTGTTTGGTATATTAGGTTTGTTGATTTTCATGAAACAGCAACAATTATTTAAGTAAGTCTGTTCCTCAACAATTTTCAGATAAAGGATTCCGTTCTTGGTCAGCCTACATGAAATAAAAATGGAGGATTTGCAAAGTACCTGGTTTAATCTAGTGGAATACCTTTGAGACAGCTGTTCTGAGAATAATGTCAAGATGGAAATAGGGTCATGTGAAAGATCCATATCTGAAAAGCACATCATTTCTCCAGGCAATCATCTTCCTGACAAATGGCAGATTGATTTATTGTGTCTGTGTTTTCAACCAACTCAAACTAACAAATTCAAGGATGTGACAGTAGCATCTCATGTGGAACACAGCAAAGAAATCTAAGTCCTTCTTTAATGACACTCATACATCTGAGTCTTCACAAAAGAGACAACATCTGTGTGTCATGAAAGTGATTCCTATTTCCAGAAAGATGATTTTGGTTATATGTATTGCCATACTAATCACTTGCAGAATTCAGTATGTCAAGTCATACAATATGTTTTTAAATCTCTGTGACATACTGAAATAAGAATGGAAATAAGTTAGATATGTTCCAGTTATAGAGTCCATTTGTTCTCTATTTTATTATTATTTTTTTTAAAAAATGAGCAAAAAACAGAAACAGACCACTGGAAATCTCTATTTCCTTTGTCTCAGAAGTCCAGAGCTGCTTTCAATAGGCTGGAAAACCTATTTAACCTTTCTGAACCTATTTTTTCTTCAGATGTGCTGCACAAGCTATGCAGTCACAGAAAACCAAGAAAATAAGTATGGTGCATACCTATAAAGAAGTAACATATTGATTAGGTGGTTTGGCTATATTAGAAGAATGGTGCTATTGAAAATAGTAAAAATCAAGATAATCCAATATTTGCAGAAATAGCTCCCTCAAAAATTATTTAAGAAAAAGCATTCAAAGTAGAAAGGGTAAAAGCTAATAAGATAATGAAGACTTTGCAGAATATATATTTGAGGACACAGGCTTTGGAGGCAGGGGTTTTGCAGAAAAACACAATGGTGAAAAATGGCTTTGGGATTCTTGAAAGAAGAGGTGATTGGTTGATTGAAAAACTACATAAAATAATATCTTAACCAGATAATACATATGTTATATATCAAAAACAATTTCCTTCTGTAAATATGGATTCTTATATGGCCAGAATGGCTACAATTAGGAACAAGACAAAAATAGCCATGTGTTTTATACAATCACAGATGCATAAACATCTTTTAGAAAATGAACTAATAAAAAAGATATCAGAGAACTAAAACAAGCTCAAGGCAAGAAAAGAAAAAGGGGAAAAAAAGAAGGAATTGAATTAACATACTGCAAAAAAAGCACAGTTGATTGCCTGGCTGGTTGTGACTGTCAACAAAAATGTCACAATTTTATAGATAGAACTTATTAAACATATTTATAAATAAGTCTGTGTTCTTGCTCTTATCTATATTACCTTCTTTAATGACTAGCAATTATACATACATGATTTCAGCCTGAATTAACAATCATCCGTGAAGCAAAATGTAGAAACACATAATATAGTATAATTTATGCATATGAAAGGCTGGAAACTTATTTAAATTAAAATATGTCTAATCTACCACTTTATTTTTAAAAAGCAAGTTCATCTCAACAAAGTGTGCTAGATTTTTGGCAAAAGATTAGGGCCACTTTATATAAATTGTTTGAATATGCCTTTACAGTGCTTTTTTTCTAAAAAAAAAAAAAAAAAAAAAAAGGTGCCAGAACTTACACACGTCATACAACTTGCCCTGCCTACCTTACAAGGTTCCATCCAAAAAAGGTGCCGGAACTGCGTTCTGGGCGTTTTATGAGAAAAAAAGCCCTGTGCCTTTATAAAGGAACTGAAAATAAAATGTGCTAAGCTGGCAGAATAGTTAATCTTTGGTCACAGAAATTTAGAACCATTTCCATAATCGCTTACACCCCAAAAAAATATTGTTCACCAGCATGGATGGGAGTAGATATATGGGATTTGTTTTTGTATGTTGGATGGCACAATGGCTTAAATTTGGCAGATAATTTAAAGCACCTGTTTCACTATTTACTACTTACATATTTGCTCTCAGCATGCTACATACAGTCTGATTATGTTCCTTGAGCTAATAGAAATTGTATAACCTGAAAAGGTTCTTCTTATCCCTCTTCTTTTCTGCTTGGGATGAAAATAGCTATGTTGCTAAAGAAAATGTATTGAGAAACTCAATATAAAACTCAAAACTCAAGAGGTTACATATTTCTGGATAGGATGGATACTTATTTGATTTTTGAAGGAAAAATGTTTCTGAAGCAATATGCTCAACTTAAATATTCTCTGAAATTCAACTAATTTGACAGCTAATATCTGGTGATTCATCAGCCATATTCTATCATTAAGAGCAGAGAGGGTGCTAGAACGTTGGAGAAAAAGGCAGACAGGAGGACAGGAGAAATTAGAGCTACTGGTATACTAAGCCTTAACATGATTCTATGAGTATCTGTACAATATATTTATATAGGCAACTGTTCCTCCCCCATCCCATTCCACCCCTCCCCTTTTTTCCCTGGCCATTTCCTAGGATGAAACTCATCCATCATATTCAAGGATTCTTTGTATGTTATAAACTTGTATTTTGTGTGTTTTCTTTTTGGTTTTTGTACTGAATGCCAAAGCTTTCTTGAAAGCCAAGTACGTATTATTTATTAAAAAATTATGATTCAGAACCGAACCTAAAACCAATCCTGAAGCAATCAATCATTGATCTATTTTAAATATTTAGAAGCAGACGACCTTCATTTTCCAAATTAGGAATCTGCCTGAGCAGAGTTTTTATTGATTGAAATGACCTCTCCTGCAAGACAGGTATTTCTATAATGGCAATCTCTCACTATAGCTCCAGCATTGCCTACTAAAAACATTCAGAGAGATTAGATCAAACTAATCACAGCCTAGTTAATTAACCAGATTCTATTCTAAAATTTAGGATTGTGCTCCCTTGCCTACATTCATCTGCTTCTTTTCATAAAACTGAAGAGGCTATTATTTCTTGGACTTGATCATGGTTTTTAGCAGAAAATGACACTAGAATTATGTTGATTTGAAGAATACATGGTTAAATGGTTGATGTTTGAAACAAGTTACTGCACTGAATATTTTAGAACCATTTTTTATCATTCCAGCAAAACCAGTGTGAAATTCAGAAATTCACTGAAAACCTCTATTGGTATGCTTCATATTTGGGTTGTAGATAAGCTGAGGTCAGTCAAACTGCAGTTTCAATTCTTTAATGTGGAGGTCAAATTTAAAGTCATTTGAATAAATGTTCTAGGCTTTATATAAGAATATTGTAAACAGGGGAAATACCATAGTGGTGACTGATAAATTAATCAATGCATAAATAAGAAGCAAGCCTTTTTTTTAATCAGGTAGTAGCCAACATATATTTTGGAAGCTCATAAATGCATAAAAATCCCTTTACCTTCTCTTGATTCTTAGCAATTGGTTTAAGGTATATTACTTGTGATTCTGGAGATCAGAAACAGTTATCAAACTACTTTCCATCAAGCTAGCAAGCAACCTTTTAAAACATAAATTTGTGACCATCGTCACATCCAATAGCATCAGTTGTCATGGTTCCAATAGATTAGACCAAACAAAACAGAACTCTGAGGCTGGAAGTTTCCTTAAGAACATGTTTATTGGCTATATAGTATTGGCACGGTCAAAAGTGAAACCAAGTCTGAAATTCTCTCAAAAGAATTATAATATTACAAAGTTAAACTCCCCACCCCTGTACTATGCAATTAACTGTGTTTCCCAATAAAATAGTTTGGCGGGCTTTCTGACAGAATGCTCAACCCCCCAATTCAACCAGTAGAAATGACCTTGGTTCCCATGAGACAGAGGATTGTTTAGACTAGCAGAAAACCTCCACTTCTCCCTCCAATTCTTGTGGCATCCAAGAACGAGCAAGATGGCTTCAGCCAGGTTTGTTGTAGAGTTGACACCAGTTCTTTATTTTTATAACACACTGTTGAACTGATTACATTGTTTGTCTTCAGTCTCCCCATACTTTGCTTTAATAGATCATCCTAATTTTTAATAATGTGAGAGAGGGAGAAAACCTCCATATTCACATTTTCTATACCCCATATAGTTTCTTGTGTTTTCTATCTGAACTTCCTGCCTGAGCAGGGGGTTGGACTAGATGACCTCCAAGGTCCCTTCCAACTTTACTATCATCATCATCATCATCATCATCATCATCAACATCAACATCATCATCATCATCATCATCATCATTATTATTATTATTATTATTATTATTATTATTATTATTATTATTATTATTATTATTACTCTTCAAGGAAATGATCCACTTTATTAACAGGGAACTGCTGTAGCTCTCTAGTCTATTGGTCTTTGTGTGTGTGTGTGTGTGTGTGTGTGTGTGTGTGTGTGTGCAGTTGTAGCTCTAAAATACCTGTTTTAATGGAGGTAAACAGTACTATAATCACTAACCCATGTGTGGGTCTCAGCATACAATATATTTTATAAGAACATATTTGCTGTTTTCTTTTCAGTCCCCATCCTAAATGTTCCAGACATAGAAGTTCGTTTACTGTTTTTTTTTAAACTGAGCTACTTACTGTGATTTAAAGATCTTTTTTTCTGATCAATCGCCACCAGCACAGACCCCTTTAACTCAAATTTAAATTTGTATTTTAATCTATCATTTGACACTTGTTTACACTGAATTTGATTTGCTCTTTTGAGCCCCATTCACACTGTTTCACAGTTCTTTACTTATTTTACTACCTTGAACAATAAACCTATCTTGTTGGCTCTCTAACATTGGATGCTTTATAAACAAATTAAAAATTACCAGTTCCAATTTTGTGAAGATGAGGGGATCCCACTTTAAACATTATTTAGTCCTACTTCTTCTTTCTTTGCAGTTTCCAATGAATGAAATTTCCTGCCACTTATTCTTTGCCTGTTTAATTTGCTCAGAAGCCTTTGGTGTTGGACTTTGACAAAGAGCTTTTCTTCGCAAGGTTTTCTTTGCAACCTACATGTTTGCTGACCCCTTAAAAACACTTAAAAATTAGTGTTATGGGACAATATGGGTTTTCTATAGTTTATATATAGTTGTTGAGCCCCCAGCATATTTTTATATCATGCAATTTATGTTTTGTCCTTTTGTTTTTAAATGTTTTCCTCTCTTTTAATTATGTAGTGTGCCCAAAGTCATTTGAAAATTGAGTGGCCACTAATTCTCTTAAATGAATAAATAAAATGAATTTCAATGTTAAATATGGAGTGGTTGAGTGGTTGTGTAATTTGTTTAACATCTATTTGAAGACTGCATCTCTGTTTAAATATTAGAAGAATAGCATTATAATTTCTGAATGTAAATAAAATATAACAAGAGTGAAAACAAACAAACAAAACTACAGGAGGTTTATTTGTTAAGTATGCCCAAGAAAGTGCTTGAGAGGTAAGAATGAACAACATTCAGAAAATGCAATATGACTTTATGCAAGGACATGGGAAAGCAGATATGCTCAGCAGATTTTTCTCTTTAGCAAGTTTGTTTATTTATTTATTAAATTTATTTGCCACATGTCTCATTTCAAATGACTCTGGGCAGCTAAGAGCATAATTAACATTAAAAACATTAAAATCAAGTTATTAAATACAAGGAAGAAAGTTTGTTGTAAGTTTGTGGGTTTACAGAAAAGAAGCAAAATTAGCTACTTATTAAGAATATTCTTTTGCTCACTTTATTATATAGAAATAAAATATGGAGAATTATTTCTAAACTTCCCATCTCCCTCATAGAGGGACTCTTCATATTGGCTGCTTCAGAAATGATATTGATTTGAAATACTTCCCTGCTTGGAAGAAAATAAAGTTCTTTTAAAAAATCATGATACCTTATATAACATAAGCTTTGGCATAAAATTAGAACTACCGTATATACTCGAGTATAGGTCGACCCGACTATAAGCCGAGGGACCTATTTTGCCACAAAGAACTGGGAAAAAATGGTGACTCGCGTATAAGCCGAGGGGGCATTTTTCAGCAAACACATTTTTCCGCCTGGGCTAATCGTCCTCTTTGCAACCCCACCCCTCTGCGCGCGATTGTAGCACTTTGCACAAAGG
>NW_015389191.1:6107-11763 GCF_001527695.2 Protobothrops mucrosquamatus | reverse complement strand
AAAGACCACCCCGCCAAGGGGGAAAGGCGCGCAGTTGGGCACCGTCTGCCTTCGGCGTCCCTTTAAACGGTGCTCGGATATTGTAAGTCCATAAAGAACTGGGGAAAAATATTGACTCGAGTATAAGCCGAGGGGGGCATTTTTCAGCTCAAAAAATGGGCTGAAAAACTCGGCTTATACTCGAGTATATACGGTATGTATAGTGCAAAATAAAGTTTGCGAGTCACATGTGACCTACAAAAGTAATAGATACAGCCAGTGCTTTTTTTGTAAGAAAAAAGGTGCCAGAACTCACATTTTGTTAATCTTTTATTTACCTTTTGCACGTAGTCATTCACTGTAGACACACCTACACATCAGTTGTGTAATAAAACATAACAGTCGCTGCCCACAGTAAGCACTCGGTGCATGACCACACGACCGATCACAAGCCAAGCAGTGCCACAAGCCGAGTAGCACCATCACAACCAGCGCGGATGAAGTACGCATGCATTGGACTCGAGACACCAGCAGCCCGCATTCACCATTTTAATGATTTTGCTGTCAACCGATAGGGTGATTGAAGTCCACGTGGACCAAACATCAAATTTTCAAAAGTTACTTTTAAAACTTGGAAAATCCATCGGAAAAAGGTGCTGGAACTCCGTTCCGATGTGTTCTATGACAAAAAAAAGCACTGGATACAGCCCTTCCAAAAGTTGCTCCTAAATTATCATTTTAAGGGATTATGAGATGCATCAGAAATAATTGTGCTAATTTGATTTTATATGAAATTCAGCAACAGAAAGCCACTCAAGGGTCAATATAATCAACAGCCTCAGAGAATAACTTATCAAGGTTTTTGTTTTTAATTGTTACTTGCATAATGGTTTTAATATAGAAAAATAAATCTGAAATTCTCATTTCATCAGTTGTTGAAATGATAAATGCTACTCGGGTTTGGCCAGACTCGAACCTAAAATTTTTCTAATGGAATTTCTTCATTAAATTTCTTCATTCTTTACCAGTGTGAAGGGGAAAAACAAACATCTGAATTGTATCTTGTGCCCAAAAACAAATCATCAATCGTTTTATAACTTATACAACCTCCGTAGTAGATCTGTAAAACTGAAGCTGAAAATATATGTTGAATGTTATCTTTTGATACTATTAGGTAACATTTTGACTACATCTATTTCAGCTGAGACAAATAATATGAAATCCTTTACATTTTTTGGGAACAACTTGATAAGGGACATTTATATAAAATTTTATTTTGTTGTAAGCTTATTTAATTCTACTATAGGTAGAGTCACTTAACAGCCTTAGTTGAGACCAGAAAATCCATGGCTAAGCAAGATGGTCATTAAGAAAAACATTGCGTGAGTGTGACTTGAGACCTCCAGCCAGCTTCTCCATTGACTTTCTTGTGGGAAGCTGGCAGGGAAGATTGCAAATCACAGTTGTGTGATATTGGCACTGTGAATATCATAAATAGTCTTGATCACATGACTACAGAATTGCTGTGACAGTTGTAAGTATGAGGACCAGTCATGAGTAACTTTTTTCAGCACTATCTTAACTTCCAACAATCGCTAAATGAATGCTTGTTAAGCGAGGACTGTAATTCATTTTAGAATATGCATTTTAATTTTCAAAATATATTTCTAAAGGGTCCAAGATATTTTAATAAAAATAAGAAGATATTTTAAAATTATGAAAAGGTCCAAAACATAATAGCAGAATCAAAATATAAAGATTACTTAATGCCCCAAAAGTAATAAAATAGACATTTAAACAGCATTTTAAAATTGTAGGTTTAATGAAATTTCAGGTATGAAAAAAGGACAGCCCCAAATCCCATATTTTACAAACACGAAACCTATATGAAATTCTCTGAGAAAGGCATTTAATTCCAAAGTCATATTAGTAGTTTTCCCTTACAGTATGATAGTAAGAATGTTTTACTTGTTTTACTTTCCCCTCAAATGAATTGGATGATTTAGACATTTTAAAAAAGAGATGAAACCTGATTCACCATCTTGTTATAACATTTATACTATTTATTAATATCTCAAAATCCCTCATATTTTGGACCCAAGGTTCTATCATGCCTTCTCTCCTGAAGATTCATCCACAGAGATTAAAAAGAGAAGGCTTGGATCCTGATGAAGATTATACTTTATTCATACCCTATAGGCAAGGAACAATAAAAGAAACTGCTTAGAAGTACCTCAGTGTGTCTTTCTTGGTTTTTGGACACACACACACACACACACACACACACACACAAAGATACTTGCCTTCTAGAAAGATATAAAATCAAATGAGTCATTCATTGCTAATATCTATAAAGGAAAACTCATCTGAATTTACTAGATATTTGGATTTATATCTCACTGGACACTAGTGTACTGCTAACATATTAATGTGCTAGGCATGTATATGCTTTCCATAGCCTTTCACTTTTATTTTCATATTTTCTAGCAAAAGTCATTTTCCTCTAATATTTGAATGACCTTATTACACCTGAAAATGTTATTCAGACTTGAAAATGGGAATATATTTTTCAAAGATTACATAGCAAGATATTGGTGTATTCAAAAATTGATATATATGTCTTATGCATCTCTAGAAGCAAATTTGATTGGTGGAGGCAGTATGAAACAGAATGTTCTGGAGCCTATAAGAGTTCAAAGAGTTTGTATCTGTGGGTATGAATAAACCTATTCTACAGTACAAACAGATTAAGTGCTTCTGATATTTCTTGATAAGACTGATAAATATATTCATGGTTTTTCTCTAAGTGAATCACAGAGATATATCTTTCTACAACTGTAATGGCAACTTGGAGTCCAATAGTATCAGCTAATATCCAGGAATATTAACAGTGTAAATAAAGTTGTTTCTTTCAACAGATCTAGAGCACTGTCACATATTAAGTTTCACTTCTCAAACAACAGAAATATGTACTGTTCCACATAAATTTACCACTGTTGTCCTTGTGTTACTAACTGATCTGTAAGTTAACTGGCTTGGTTGCAGAACATTTGAAGAAAAATGATAACTTCAAAACACTGTTGAAATACTGATCCTGAATTGGGGTAAGTATGAGTAATGGTCTTAAAGAAGTCTGGTTCTGATATTCTTATGATTACATACTCTATGTCAGATGAGCATCATACCATAAATCATAACTGTTACTAGTATTCTTAAAAATTCTTATAAATTATAAGAATTCTCACTCCAGACTTTTTTCAAGTAGTTTCTCTTCTCCCAGACTGTATCTGGGAGAGATAATACCATACCAAGAACACTAACATTTATCGATTTCTTCAACCTGAAAGGTTTACAGGCAGCAAAATGTGGTACACCTCAGTCTATTCTTGCTGAATATTCATTGTAAACCAAAGGCAATAGAATTAGTTGTTTTTTTAGTTTTAAAAAGGAACCATTTCAATACTGAGGCCACACACAAAATATATAATAAATTCCAGAAGGAAGGTTGGGTTTGAAGTTAGCTTTTAATGAGCCAGCTGTGTTTCAGCTATGGTTTGTATGTATATGGGGAGATGGGGTGAGAGTATGAGAGTGGTAATTACATGTTACCCACATGCTAAGTATTACGCATGTTTTAATGCTACTGAAAATCCCATCATAGAAAAGATGTAAGCAAAGCTAGATTCTTGCCTCATACATTTGCCTTGTTTTGTCTCACAAACTTACAGTAAAAGCAACCATTTCTTAGAACTGATATAGCAGAATTTAATGGAACTTTTTTCAAAACCTTTTGAAGTTAAATCCAAAGAGAAATTTGCTGGCAAAGATTTGTAAACCCGAGAGCAGCTAACCTCTTGATGTAGGGTATTTTTGCAAAGTCATGTATACTGTCTGAAGCTTACTCGAAACACTTAAAATTAATAGCAAATAGTCTGCTACTCTAGATTTTGCTAAATTATAACTCCCATTTCTCCTTTTAAAACAAAAAAAAAAGATTTTGCTCTCTCACTTTAGTTCTGCCAGTTTGTGACTGATAGAGTTTCATAATCTTAAAGCATCTGGAAGCAAAAGTAGAATTTTATGCTTATAATCCTTTTAAAGAGCCTCAAGATTGCTATCAGCAATTTGTTTTGCAAACTGCAAGGATCTATCACTCACAAAGCATCCTATAACCACGTTAACAATTCAGGATGTCTTGTTTGCACAATCACCCCCAAATACAAATACAGTATGTTCTAACAGTAAAAATAGAGTAAAATCTCTGCAGATATCTTAATGACTACAGTGACTTCTGAATCAATGTAGCTTGCATTGGTGATGTAAAAATTAATGGGTTTAACACATGGCACAAACAGTATAGTACTAAATTTTTTGAGAGGCCAGTTAGTAGAGTTCTGAATTTTGTGGATATATTTGTACGAACAACCAGAAAGGATGAATAGGAATATAAATTCTCTCATTTATCTGCATAAGAGATGAAATGATAGCTTCTTTTGAATCAATGAATTGTTTAAAATGTTATACTCTGTGAATATTGTTCATTGTGGATTCATCCAAAAATAATATATCAAGATAACTGATTTTTCTTCTTTTGGGGGGAAAGTCAATGAATGGTATTTACATTAACTATCATAATGCCTTAATTAATTAATGTTTGAAGTCTTGGGTTTTTAAAAATATCTGCAAGATGATACAAAGATAAACATACTGTTATTGAAAATACAAAAAAAAAACAAATTCTATGGTATTACACAGGCAGTCTATAGTTCCATTTGGATTTTTCAAAAATCTTATAAAGCAGAATTAGATTAAGCAAAACAAGTTAATCTGTTAAATCTATTTTATATTAATTTAAAAAAAATATTTCTTTTTTCTCTGCATTACACTGGAAGAGAAGATTTTTCAATCCAGACTTTATGATTTTCTATACCAAATCATTGATAAATCAATATTAAACTATGATTTTTGATTTTTTGTTTATTAAATTGTGTTAAACTATTTTTGTAACTTTAACTTTTTCAAAAAAAAATGACTATGATCAAACCTAATCCTACATGGTGGCTTAGCATGATGTGTGAACTCATCACAGTACTTAAACATGTAACTATAGTTTATCTGCTAATCTATAGCAGCTGGGTATATATTTCCTACTAATTCAAAAGTTGCAAATATGTTCATTTCATTTATATAAAAGGAGGTAAAAACATTTCAAGGAGCTTGGGGAAGGAAATTAGCAGAATAGACTGTAGGTTTACTTTCTCAGAGGTTTTACCAGTGTACAAGGAGCAAAATGGAAAAGGTCAGCGCATAGCACAATTCAATATGTGGCTAAAGGAGTGGTGTAAAGGGGAAGGCTTTGGATATATTAGTCACGATGTCTGTAGCTGGTCCAATAAAAAGATGTACAAAAGAGATGGTTTGCATCCATCAAAGAAAGGGACTGAGTTACTCGGCTATAAATTCACAGATTTTCTGGAGGAATATTTATTTATTTATTTATTTATTTATTTCATTTATACCCCGCCCTTCTCCCGGAGGACTCAGGGCGGCTTACAGCCAGTTTAAAACAATCCCACATAAATACCAAATACAAATCTAAAATAATTAAAAATAAATATTTGAATTGGCCGCTCTATTAAAATTTTGTTAAAACCAATTAAAATACCCCCTAGGCCAG
>NW_015389191.1:0-2792 GCF_001527695.2 Protobothrops mucrosquamatus | reverse complement strand
TAGAGAAGGGAACTAGGGGATTAGCCATTTTGGATCTAATTCTCACTAACAGAGATGAAATGATAGAAGGTGTTGAAGCCATAGGAACCCTGGGAGGAAGTGATCATGCAATATTGGAATTCAACATTATGGAAGCACAAGCAATAGAACACAGTCAAACTAGAGTCTTGGACTTCAAGAGAGCTAATTTCAATAAACTCAGAGAGGGCTTGGGAAGGATTCCATGGATGAGAATCCTAAAGGGGAAAACAACTCAAGAAGCTTGGGAAATTTTGAAAAATGAGATGATAAAAGCCCAGTCTAGCACAATACCAACAAAGAGGAAAAATAACAGCTCTCAAAAGAAACCAGCATGGCTGCATAAAGAACTCTCTGATAAATTGAAAGATAAAAAGGACAAGTATAGAAAGTGGAAAGAGGGGCACATAACTAAGTCAGAATATCAGCAAATAGCCCGAGCCTCCAAAGATGAAGTGAGGAAAGCCAAGGCTCAAAATGAACTAAGGCTTGCGACCAAAGTCAAAGATAACAAAAAAAGTTTCTTTCAACATGTAAAAAACAAGAAAAAAGTGAAGGAAATGATTGGTCCATTAGTGGGTGAAAGTGGCAAGAAGGTGACAAGCAACAGGGAGAAAGCAGAACTATTTAACTCATTTTTTGCATCTGTCTTTACACAAAGGGAAAAAACAGACCAACCTATCGAAAATAGTGCCATAAAAAACAGAATAGAAACGCAAGTTAAGATAGGCAAGAAAATAGTAAGTGAGCCCCTGTCCAGCCTAGACGAGTTCAAATTGCCAGGACCAGATGGATTATACCCCAAGGTTCTCAAGGAACTGACAGATATGATCTCAGAACCACTGAACTATATTTTTCAAAGATCCTGGAGCACGGGGGAACAACCAGAGGACTGGAAAAGAGCTTATGTAGTTCCCATCTACAAAAAAGGGGAAAAAATGGACCCAGGAAATTACAGACCTATCAGCCTGACCTCAATACCTGGGAAGATCCTGGAAAAGATAATCAAACAACGAATCAATGAACACGTAGAAGCAAACAAAGTCATTACTAAAAGCCAACATGGGTTTGTCAAAAATAGATCATGCCAGACAAATCTTATTGCATTCTTTGACCAAGTGACAAAATTAGTGGATCAGAGGAATGCTGTGGACATAATTTACTTGGACTTCAGTACGGCATTTGATAGAGTAGATCACAACCTACTACTTGACAAGATAGAAAAATGTGGGGTAGAAAGCACCACCATCAGATGGATCCGTAGCTGGCTGACCGGCTGTACTCAGCATGTGGTCCTCAATGGAACTGCATCTACATGGAGGGAAGTGTGTAGTGGTGTGCCCCAGGGCTCTGTTCTGGGCCCAGTGCTCTTCAATATCTATATCAACGATTTGGACGAGGGGATAGACGACACCAATCTGGCAGGAATAGCCAATGTTGTGTCCCGTGCCTGCAGAAGCAGGCGCGGGAAGTTGCAAGAGTCCCAGGCATTTGCAAAAGCTGCCCGGGACCAGACTGAGCGGCGCCGGCCTTGCGCGCATGCGCAAGGCAGGAAAGGACTGCCTTGTGATTGGTTGGAATTGCCCGGGGATCGGAGTGTATATATAGAGGCTTGCGCGCCTCTGGGCTTGTCGTTGTTCGTAGATTGGAATCAGAGAATAAAGATTTGTTAGAAATGCTTCGTCTCAAGCGCCATTATTCTCCGGACTTAACACTGGTGACGAAGGTGGGATACAGTCTATACAGCTAGGGAAGCTTGAAGACTCACCCAAAGAAGTCCGGAAGAGGAAAACGGCGTGGAAATCAGCGTTATCCTGCCAGTATGAAATCACTGGAGGGTGCGTGCGGCTGAAGAAGACTCTGATCCTCGATCATGGCGAAAGTTGGGCGTTTAGCGGAATTCGACGTCTCTCACCCCGAGAGGTGGGAATCTTATGTTGCAAAAGTCGAGACTTACTTCCGCGTAAACCAGATAAGGGAGGAAGGCTTAAAGGCTGCCACGATGTTGTGCGTTTGTGGGCAAGACGCCTTTGAGATCGCCGAGAACCTAATCGCCCCGGCCTCGCTGGAAACGGTGTCATACTCCGATCTGAAGAAAGTTTTAAAGGAACACTTCCAGCCCAAGCAATCTGTCATGGCTTGGAGGCACACATTTCAACAGAGGGATCAGCGAGCTGGGGAATCAGCAAAAGAATACGTTGTGGCTTTGAGAAGAGCAGCTAAACCGTGTGATTTCAAGGACTTAGAGGAAAGACTGCGTGATCGTTTTGTGTGCGGACTGAGGAACAGAAACTTACAGCAGAAGCTGTTCGCCATGGAAGATGTCTCTTTCCAAGATGCTCTGCGAGAGGATTCGGAAGAAGATCCTGAAGAAGAGGTGGACAAGCTTTACCAAGCAGCTGGGAGGAGGTCCAAAGATCATCAGGACAAGGGCCCAGCTGAGCTTCGTTGCCTCGGATGCGGCGGACGCCACAAGTGAGCGGAATGTCGGTTCCGTTCCGCTATTCGACGAGCGTGCGGAAAGAAAGGCCACATCGCTGCGGTCTGCCTGGGTCGACAGAAGGAGTTTCTACATAACAACATGATTCGCCACGCTACCGCGGCTCCTTCACACCCTTCTACCAAAGGTGGCGTCCATGTTGGGCGCAGCATTATTTTATCTAGGGGGGAGGGGTGTTGTGTCCCGTGCCTGCAGAAGCAGGCGCGGGAAGTTGCAAGAGTCCCGGGCATTTGCAAAAGCTGCCCGGGACCAGACTGAGCGGCGCCGGCCTTGC
>NW_015389190.1:184854-227347 GCF_001527695.2 Protobothrops mucrosquamatus | reverse complement strand
CTCCCTCCTTGTCTGTTTAAGATTCTTAAGGAGGAATGACCGAGCCTCAGTTGTATTTCAAAGGCCTTTGAGAAAGATTTTGCCAATGGAAATATATGTAGAAATAACAACAGACACCCAAGGGACACTGATTTTAAACCTCAATACTGACTGGCTGTAAAACCAGGACTCAGTCTGTAAAACAGGGGTCTTCAAACTTGGCCACTTTGTGGACTTCAACTCCTAGAATTCCTCAACCAGCCCTGGCTGGCTGTGGAATTCTGGGAGTTGAAGTCCACAAGTCTTAAATTTGCCAAGTTTGAAAACCCCTGCTGTAAAACAACAGTTTTCCAGTGTATGCTGAGCTGTAACTTTGCTTTTACAAAGAAGATGATATGTGTCAGGTAAGAACTATTATAGACCCCATCTTATATTGTGAATAACTGGGAGCCCTGAGTGGTCTGTTAGTGCCAGAAGCGACTAATACTTCTCTCAGGCAAGAAAGACAGTAAAACGAAGCAAACTAATGCCTTCTAGATTTATTTGGATTACCACATTCATAGCCCTTGCCATGCTGGCCAGTTGCCAAGCTTATAAGCATTGTACTCCAAGGTAGTTAGATGTACCACATTACATTGCCTATCCTCAAACTAGGACGATAGGAATTTCACAAGCTAATGATCCACAGAAGAAACATATGTCCATTTGTACTGACTTATTGACCAGGATGATTACTCAGTAACATTTTCCTGCCGAGTATCATATCTTCTGAAGGAAATTCACTAGAAGATTGGCTCTCTTATCAGGCACATTTTTATGCTGTATAAAAAAAAGTCTTCTAGCTAAAATGGTACACAATCCACCGGTCTTCCTCAATAGACTGAGCGCCCTCTACTGGAAAACAAGCTGTTTAACATTTCTGAAAGATTTACTCTCCATTTCGTAACAGTGTGTGAAATTGTTCAATGGCTGAATAATTGCCCTGGATGTTATAAATGGAAATAAAATCAGCAAACGTGTCTACGAGCAGAAACAGAAATACTGGCTCCTTCAGCTCATATAAATCTTTCGCCTTTTAAAAACAACTAGGCAGAGCATAAAGGCATATTTGGCCTCTGCTGGATGCATCAGTATTGCTAGAGTTACACAATTTGTTTAGGAATCCTGTAGCACCTTTTCTAACAAATGCTGTTAAAAGGTATAAGATTTTGTGAGCAACTCCCCTCATCAACTGCATTGAGTGGTTAGACCAGCGCTTCCCAACTTTTTCTTTCTTTAACCAAAATAGCTTATCAGAAAAACTTTATTTAAATGTCCCTGTGTTTATGTGTCATTACCCACCCACCCCCAAAAAAGCTTTTGCCCAATTTTGGTTAATTTAATTTGGGAACAAAGTCTTTACTCTTAACTGGGGACATATTTTGTGAGGATAATGCTATATTGGCAAAATAAGGTAGTCCTTGATTTACAACCATTCATTTAATGACCAAAGTTTCAACCGCACTAAAAAAAAAAGGGACTTATGACCAATTTTCACACTTGACAACCATTGCAGCATCCCTATGGTCACATGATCAAAATTCAGACACTTGGCAGCTGGCATGTACTTATGACAGTTGCACTGTCCTGGGGGAAGCCAGATTCACTTAACCACATGATTCACTTTAATAATTGCAGTAGGTCATTTAACAACTGGCAAAAAAGGTCATAAAATAAGGAAAACTCAATAACTTCATTGCTTATTAATGGAAATTTGGGGCTGAGTTGTGATTGTAAGTTGAGGACTACCTATACATTTTAAATTTTACCACATAATACTCTTAAACGCAAAGAGATCAGGTTGGAAAGAACCAATAAAGGGCACATTTTGGCGCGAAATCTCCAAGAGAGCAGCTTTATTTTACAATCAGGTGTGCTGTTTATTCATTTGAAGTACATAACAGCCCACTCCTTCCCCTAGGCCAGGGATAGGCAACCTCGGCTCTTTTATGACTCGTGGACTTCAACTCCCAGAATTCCTGAGCCAGCCATGGCTCAGCTTGGAAAAATCTCCCTTTCCCCTCAGCATGGCTGGCTCAGGAATTCTGGGAGTTGAAGTCCACGAGTCATAAAAGAGCCAAGGTTGCCTACCCCTGTCCTAGGCGCAGAGTTCAGTGGAGCAAAACATTCAAAGACTATTGGGATATGTTGTTGTTGTTGTTGTTGTTGTTATTATTATTATTATTATTATTATTATTATTATTATTATTATTATTATTTATTGAATTTATATACCGCCCTATCTCCCTTACGGGACTCAGGGCGGTGAACAGGCGATAATAAAAACCACGATAAATATACACAAGTTTCTGTTCTAAAATCAAATTAAATAACAGGCCTGCTCTAAAAGTACCCCATACAAAACCCCNACTGGTGCCAGAGGCGGCACTCGGAGCCCTCTCTGTGGGCACACGTGCCGTTGCCCCAGCCTTGCCTCCTCCCACGACCCCATCACCAGCAGCCTCCCTGGAGGAGAGTCGCCCCCAAGCGTGGCCCATACGGAGCAGCGCAGCCAAGGACATGGCAGCCAGGCAGCGTAGACAAGACTCTGCCCTCACGCCCCATCACACACAGTTGATGCTGCAGGGGGCGGGGAGAGGGCGTGGCCGCCATAGCGCTGCTGGGCTGCCTGGGCGATCTGCAGCGGGCCCTGGAGGCGGTGAGTGACCCTGCAGGCAGGCGGGGTGGAGCGGGGCAGGGGATGGAGCGGGGGCGGGGCCAGTTTTTGGGCACTTGGTCTCTAAAAGGTTTGCCATCACTGGCCTACAAAGTCTAAAGGTCTCGGCCATTATTCCCATGATCATGTTTTACTGGAATTTTTACAAATTAGCCTGAAATATACTCTTACATGCAAGAGAAACTGGTGTGAGAACAAAACAAGATGGCAGCCACAACCTATTCCATTTTTACATGCAGCACACGTGATACACTTAAAAAAAAAGTGGATCATTTTAAAAAAATGTACAGGTAGTTCTCAACTTAACAACAGTTTGTTTATAACCATTCAAAGATACATCACCACTTTAAAAAAGTGACTTATGACCATTTTTCACAGATACGACCTTTGAAGCATCCCCATGATCATGTGATCAAAATTCAGATTCTTGGCAACTGGTTCATATTTATGACTGTTGCTGTGTCCCAAGGTCATGTGATCACCCTTTGCGGCCTTTTGACAAGCAAAGTCAATGGGGAAGCCAGATTCACTTAACAACTGTGTTACTAATTTATCAACTGCAGTGATTCATTTAACAACTGAGGCAAGAAAGGTGGTCAAATGGGACAAAATTCACTTAACAAATGTCTCACTTAACAACATAAATTTTGGGCTCAGTTGTGGTCATAAGTTGAGGACTACCAATATTGTATGGCAGATGTATGTTAGAATAACTGTATTGTGAGCCAAACTAGATCTGTTAGGATGTGAAAAAGAAAGCTTCTGGAACATCATAGCCCACTTCTAAAAAACTGGAAGGCATTAAATCCTGAAATGGCCCATCTCCTGGAAGTGTGTGTGCAAGTGTGTTATACATGCATACACATACAAGGTGTTGTCAGGAGTAAATAGAATCTCCACTCCATGCTACTGAAATAGTATCAGCAGCTAAAGAAGAAAAATATTTAATTTAAAACAATTAAGCACAATCATTGTGTCATCCCATAAAAATGGTTTGCTACAATGGCCTAGTTGCCATGAAGAAGTATTAAAAAAAACCAAAGGATTTTATTAACACACAATGGCCTGGTTTACCCACAAGATGAAATCAGACAGTCTCAGTTTGTTTGTGTCAAGATCACAATTCATAAAGCAGGGTGATAATTTGCACATTTTCATGTTATGCCAAACCAAAAGCCACAAAGCCCGTGATTTCTTTTTAACACAACAGCCAGCATCTTTTCCACACTTGTGTTCTGATTTGTGTTCTGCTTCTGTACCAATCTCATGACGTTTTGTGTATTCTAAACTTTGGCAAGATCTGATATGAGATTTCAGCATTTTTCTTCGACTATTTTTAGCAAATTCCTTTCATTCAGGGAGGTGAGATGGTTTTCTGACACTCACAGGTGGTAGCCATTTTTTGTGAGTCAGGATATGGAGTACATGCCAACAGAGGTCAAATTCAACAGGTGAAGTCAGTGGTGATACGGTATCAGAGGAGACCCATTTATACAAGCAAGACTAGTATTGGCACAAAGCCACTTGTCACCATAGACTTAGCATACACTTCTGTCATTATAAATGGCCATTTGTAAAAGATAAAGAAATCTTGCATCTCACAATCATTTGCAGCATCATGCAGTTCACAAAAAAAGCAAAAAACTCTTTTTTGATTACAAAGCCAAGAAGCACATCCTTTGAGGTTTAGACATAATTTCAAGAAAATTGTTTTAAGGAATTTATTTTTGGCTAGAAAAGCACTGGGAATCTTGAGTATAAAGCACTAACCTTATCTTTCTGCTAAGTGTAATTTTAGCACCCCAGAAGGAGAGATATTATGTATGGAATAACTAAACAAAGAAAACATTATCCTTTTTTAAAAAAAAAAAATCAAATCCACACACAAACACCACATTCCCAACTCCAACTTTATGTACTCAATAGATCAGTTTCTCTCGTATCTTTTTATTTCATAACTACGCTACAGAAAAAAAGACCAGGCAAAAAAGGCGATTGATATGTAGACACGAAGTTAGGGTTTTGGTTGAGTTGAGAAATAAATGGAAAAAGAAAAATCAAATGTTAAATTTAGTCTTCAATCCTTTAGAAAACAACAACATATGTATAATAACAAACGGACCTTCAAGCATTCCATCACAGCTGTCATCTTGGGGTTTTTTTAACCGTATCTTCTCTTAATTCAATATGTCCCATCTTGAAGAAAAAAATAGCTGCGTTCAAACAGAATTCTAAATATTTTCTACTATGAGAATGGATAAACTGCTGTGGTAATGAGGACAAAGCAAAGTTTGTATGCCTTTGGACATGGCTTGCTTTTTTGAGTGACAGTTTTAAATTCTGGTTTCTGGCCCAGATTTGTTTCCATATATCTTTAGGATTACAATCCTAAATTTATACACAGAAACAAAATGGAAGCAAATATTTATATTCTTCCTGATTCTTCTTGTATGGTGGAGAAGAAAGGAGAAAGCACACAAGCCTGAGATTATTGCTAGGTTTTACTATCTATGTGTATATATATATATATACAGGAGGGTTGTTTTTTTTTTTCAGACAGACCGGTCTGATTGAGAACACCTGGACATTTTTAACTGCTATACTGCAGTTTTTTTACTTTTTACAATATCTTTTACCATGCAGCCCCCCAACTAGGGGCGTTAAGCAGGCTCAAGTCGCAACTGCGAAACATTGTCAGAAAAAGAAATTTGGATATATATATATATATTGTATACACAGTGCTTTTTTTCTAATAAAAAAAAAAGGTGCTGGAACTCACACGTCATACAACCTGCCTTGCCTACCCTACAAGGTTCCATCCAAAAAAGGTGCCGGAACTCCGTTCTGGGCGTTCTATGAGAAAAAAAGCCCTGTATATACATATACATGTGTGTGTGTGGTGTGTGTGTGTGTATGTGTATATGTATATATGTATGTATATGGATACGTATAATTTCAATGCTTGCTGACACAATTATTACTTGCTCTTTATTGTGCTTAAATAAAAATTATGTTACTAAATATTAACCTTCATCTAAACTTAGTTGTTCTATTTATCCACAGCTGTGGCTACATCTGGCTGATCTCAGAAATCTAAGCATTGTTATTACTGTTGTACTGGACAACCCTCAAAGCTCATGGGTTTTGTCTGGACCGAGAAGCTGAAAAATATCCTGGAAGGCAGAGGTGGTAAACCATTTCAATGTTGTTGCCCAAAGGCATTCCATGGAATACTATCTACATGAAATCAGCAGTCAAGTGAACTTGGGTCTGTTTATCCAAAGATGTTGTCCAGAGTCCGCTGCACCCAGATTGCAAAAGTGGGTTACAAAGGGATGGTTATTGCATATTGGAGTTTTTTTCTCTCTGTAGCATGCTGAGAATGACTCTGTCCTGCAAAGAGGAAAGTATTCCATTCTCCACTTCCTTCACTTTGGAAGTCCTGTCCTCCTAGTTCAGGGGTCTTCAAACTTGGCCCTTTTATGACTTGTGGACTTCAACTTCCAGAATTCCATAAAAGGGCCAAGTTTGAAGACCCTTGTCCTAGTTTATGTACCAGAGAACTAGGGCTTCCCTAAAATCTTACTCTCCCAACATATAACTCATCAAGGGGGTAAATCAAATGCTAAAATAGTCTAAGTTCAGCTCCTTACTTTGGTCCTGGATCACTATGAGTTCTAGACAAAGAGCAGCAATTGTATCATCCTTCCAGCCAAAAGAGCTGGAAGGACCATTACTTTTAATTTGATAGAACTATTAGAATCATTAATATTCTATTAATCATCAACACTATCATTGGCTATAAGCTCATGCAAGATATTTAAAATAAGGATCTATAACCTAAAATCAGAGATGTTTGCAATTCACATAAAAAATTGCAAGCCGTACAGATCATTGTAAAATAAATTATAAGTGTTGGGGGTCAAAAAGGTTACGGTTGCAGGCGTGACTGTGTAATTAAAGCCCTGCCCCTTTTTAGATGTGCCGTATGTCAGGACCGCCCTCTGGACTTTTTTGACCCTTTCTTCATGGACAGTCTTGGTATAAAGTGCTGATATAGACAGTCCTTGACTTACAGTCAGTGACCATTCAAAGATAGGATGGACTAGAACAGGGGTAGGCAACCCTGGCTCTTTTATGACGCGTGGACTTCAACTCCCAGAATTCCTGAGCCAGCATGGCTTAGCTTGGAAAACTCTTCCTTTCCCCTCAGCATGGCTGGCTCAGGAATTCTGGGAGTTGAAGTCCACGCGTCATAAAAGAACCAGGGTTGCCTATCCCTGGACTAGAAAAAAAGTTACTTACGACCCATCCTCAAAGTTATGACTGCGACATCACCCCTGTGGTCACATAATTGCATTTTGGCCACTTGGCTCATATTTGTGATCAGTTGCAGGGTTCCACAATCACATGATTGTGTTTTGCAACATTTTTGGCATTTTTCAGCAAAAAAAAATAATCATTGGATAAAATGGGTTGGTATTTATAACTGTGTGGTTCACTTACTAACCACATGTTTCATTTAACCATGATTTACTTAATCACACTCGTAAAAACAAGTATAAATTCCAGTCAAGTGGTGCCTCGATTTATGACCTCAATAACATACGACCGAAATTCCGGTCCCATTTCTAGTGGTAAGTCAAGCACTTCCTGTAATGCAAAAGGTCTTAGACTTAGAGCAGGGGTGTCAAACTCAATTTCATTGAAGGCCGCATCAGCATTGCAGTTGCCCTGGGGGGGGTAGGGATTGTAGCCTACTGGGTGGGTGTGGATGGAGTGGGTGTGGCCTACTGGGTGGGCGTGGCCAGCTCTACATTATTCGCATCAAGGGTGCCTGTGGGGGCCTGGGCAGGAGTGGGACAGATCTGAGGGTCTCTGGCAGAAAGGGGTGGGACCAGAGCAGAGCCCATCAAGTTGGATATGTGAAGTAGGCAAGGGCCATTTGCTGGCCACTTCCAGGGATGGTGCATTTCTTCATTCCTCATAAAGGTGACACCTGCCCAGCATGCACCTAGGGGGTGGGGCTGACGTGGCAGGGGCTGGTTCCTCGCTGTTTCCAGACGGCCTTGTGGAGCAAATACTGAATGCATTTCAGCATAGATGGCCACCACAAAATTGTACATTGGCTCCCGGCCGGCCTGGACCAGGGCCAAGGCAGCGGGGGCCGTTCCCTCACTGTTTCCAGGATGGCTTCGCGGGCCACATGAAATCACTTCGCGGGCCGCATCTGGCCCCCGGGCCTTGTGTTTGACATGTCTGACTTAGAGTATCACCTGGCTAAATGTGTATTAGGGATTCCTTCCTGTTCAGTGTGTATTTGGATCACTACTAGGCACTTAACACCGTACTAGCTCATCATCCTTATACCAAGCCAATGTTTTTTTCTGCTACTTTTATAGATTTTCTGAGTTGCAGGATTTCTGAGTGGTAATGATTTAGAAGTATCCTAACCAAACAATGCTGTATTTAGGGCCAACTCAAAGGGCTTCAAAACAGCGGAACCTGTTTTGAATAAACCTTTTGCTCTTTCCACTTAATTGAGGTGGTAGGGAGGGGAAGAATTGGTCGGAAGGAAATCTATGATTGTTTTGCATCTCCTCTCCTTTAACAGATGACGTAGTCAACTCGGTTTTGTTTTCTTGGTTTTTTTCTTGGCAGCTGTGAATATCCAAAGCATCTTTTTTGTTTTGGTATACATACAGTATATTAACCAAATACAGTTTTTAAAGTCACATGAAAGAGCAGCAGCACTGGAGTCTTCTCCCAACTTTGGAACCCCATGTTATGACTTGTGGCATGCATTTAATCTACAAACACAAGTAACAGGTACACAACTTTTCAAATTTCTCCAAGCAATCCTGCACATTTACAGCACTATTGTTTATGTAGTTCTGTTGATTGTGCTCCAAGTATAGTTTTCCTTAACATGTGACTAGAGCAACTGTGATGTAGAAGTAGGGGGGAAATAACCCACTGCAGTGATGCCTCAAAAACAAGAGATGTTCTAATGAAATTCTATACAGAGAAAAAATATGAGATGGATTGGATTTTTTTTAAAATGCAGGAGGATAAGTTACTAGGAGGAAGAAAAGACAACAATGAATGGCAGTGCAATCTTCAAGATCCAACAAAGCCTTTCAAAATGTACCTTGATTTTGCAGAATAAATAAAATGGTCTCATAGCACCTAGCCAAACCTGATCATCTCATTTAGAAAAAGCCAGACGGGGTTATAACAGTGAGGACCTAGGTGAGAGCCCATCGTGAAATCCCCGGATTCTAGACTAGAGAGGTGATTTGAGAAAACGTCCCATAGGAGGCAATGATGAACCATTTCCTTTTACTCACCAGAAATGGAACTCGGTTCAAAACCTCCCTTTGAAAAAGAATATGGATAATCTCTTTCGCTTGTTGTGTGGATGAAAGATGAGTGACACTCTGACAACTGTAGTGTGAACTAAGACCCAGGCCATTCTGACAAGAAAACCAGAATGTAGTAACATTGCTGAGTATTGTTCTAGAACAAGAGTGTCCAAGCTTGGCAACTTTTAAGACTTGTGGACTTCAACTTGTGGACTTCAACCTAGTTGGGGAACTCTGGGAGTTGAAGTCCACAAGTCTTACAGTTGCCAAGGTTGGACATCCTGGTCTAGACAAAACAACCATGGTTGTAATGATCTTGGAGACCATTGGAGATCACTTCATCCCCCCAAAGCACAACTGGTTGGTACCATTCTTGAAATCAGTCAGAGAGTTTCCAGATTATCTGAAATAAGGAGACTGGAATGATTACATATTGGGTACTTAGCTGATGCCAGCCTCTTTTGAACTGCTTTGGATTCAAAATATTGCTTCGGTTATAAACTAAACTTTGAAATATAAAGTTTAAGGCTTCAATATTTTGCTTAATTTTTGAACTTCTCTCTTTTTCCACCTTGTTTTTAATATATGTAGCATCTTGTCTGTTGAAAAGTCCTCATGAACTCAATAGCTTACAGACACTTGCCCTTTAAAGCTAATCTCCAGGGTTTTGATTAGAGTTAGACATTTTGAGCATCATTTGTGTTTTCAGCTTAACATAAATTGAAGTTCATTCTGAAGAAATTGGATCTGTTCATTTTTTTTTAGGGCCTTTTGCACTGTTAGGTCTCGGCAGTCTATTTAGATAGCAAGATTTCTTTAAAAGAGCATTTTAAAAATTAAACGTGTATTTCACCCAATTCCTGACCCAAAAAAGCTCAGATGGTAAAACGCAAGCACAAATTGTACTGCCATTTCATTGGGAAGATACTACAAGTAGTCCTCGACTTACAACAGTTCATTTAATGACCGTTCAAAGTTACTTACAACCGTTGTTCACACTTAGGACCATTGCAGCATTCCCCACGGTCACATGATCAAAATTCAGACACTTGGCAACTGATTCATACTTAAGACGGTCGCAGTGTCCCGGGATCACATGATCCCCTTTTGCAACTTAACAAGCAAAGTCAATGGGGAAGCCAGATTCGCTTAACAACTGTGTTACTAATTTAACAATTGCAGTGACTTAACAACTGTGGCAAGAAAGGTCATAAAATGGGGCAAAATTCACTTAACAAATGTTTCACTTAGCAACGGAAAGGTTGGGCTCTGTTGTGGTGGTAAGTTGAGGACTACCTGTATTTTCAGGGGAGTGGGGGGAGGGGAATGAAGAAATGTCTCCTTCCTTCTCTTGTAAAAAGTTTTATTTATAAAATGCTTAAAAAAAAAACATCACCAAATTTCCTAGAAGCAACACAAACTGAGGACGGGCATTTGTAAAAAAAGCTTTGTTCTTCAACAAACCATTAAGTGCTATTCTTTCATCGTGACGTCTTTGCGCACAGAATGGATGACCAAGGTTGGCAAAATGTGTACCGTTCCTTCGATCGCAGTTTCTGGAAGCCCAACTTTTCAGCCGTTGCTTATTGTTTTCCTCACAATAATGCACCAGTTTCCATGGTCATAGCTTGAACTTACTATGCGAACCTCAGGAACGTTTTCTTCGAGGAGAGAGCACAGCTCCCCTTCGCGAAAAACATGGTAATAGCGCATAAAGGCTCTGGGGTCCTGTCCGTTAACCGCACAGTCTCCCACCGCCACCGCCGAGTCTACCACCGAGTCACTGGAGCCAACAGATGAAATCCTTCTAAAGGGTTTTCCTGCAAAGGAATGACTCTTGCTTTGATGGCTACAGCTATTCTTTATGTTTTCCACAGACCCTCTTAGAAACGAGGTTTCCCCGTTGTGGTGTTGGACTAATGTAGCCGGCTCCCCGTTAAAACCCCTCAGTGACCCTGAAGCTGCCAGCCGCTGGATTTCTTTACAAGCCACACACTTTGTAAACACGTCGTCATAGTGATCTAGCCGCCGTTCCCTGAGCAATGCTGACTGACACCCTAAGTCTACACTGCAGTGCCTGAGGGGCTGAATAGAAATGGCGTTGCTCGTCCATCCCACCGCATCCTTCAAGGGCTCCATCTTTTCATTTTGCTTTCTTAAGGCAGACTCGTCAAGTGACCTGGAGGAAAACCAGGAACGAAAAGATCTCCCCAGGGCACCATAAAATCTTTTTTCTTCATCTTCAGTCATTTTCACGCAGCAGGATCCAGGGAGGCAGTTACCCAATCTCAGTGGATGTTTCTGATCAAGGAGACCAGGGTGGCTGCATTTTGAACTTATCGGTGGCTTTGAGTGCATTGTCTGAGTTTCCGTAGGGGATGCAATACCAGTTTTGTTGGATTCTGAAAGCAACCGTGAACACAAGGCTTTGTTCCAAGGGACAAATATGTCCTGTTTCTCAAAATGTCGGGTTTTTTGCTCCATAGCCCAGACGTAAATCATCATTTGGCCACCTGGTTCCAGCACCCTGACCATTTCCTGGATCGCCTGGATTCGTCTTTGTTTTGTGGAGAAATGATGAATCACTGAAAAAAAAAAGAGGAAACGTGTTCTTTCATTAGGGATATGCATATTTTGAATTAAATGTCTTTATAGTTATGGTTCAGGAGTGGCATTGCTCATTAGTAGCATTTGCAATATTTTCAAAATTAATTCTTGGTTCTATTGTGCTGCATGATAAAATGGAAGAATAGCTTTGCCAGCTATTAGAGGACCAAAAAAAAAACTAAGCAACTCATAAAATCCATTGCTTTCTAGCCTAATTTGTTTAATTCCTCTATTTTCAGTTTATGGACTAGATTGAGAAGTAAAAGGGGAAAAAAAGAAAAAAAACCTGTAAGAAGATAATAGCAGATGGCTTCCATTTTGTTACCAGTAGCAGCAGTAGCAACGGCAATACTACTACTAATATTACTACAAACAATAATAGCCATAGCAATAGCACTTAGACTTATATACTGCTCCACAGTGCTTTACAGCCCTCTCTAAGCCTATTGCCCCCAACAATCTGGGTCCTCATTTTACCAATCTTGGAAGGATGGAAGGCTGAGTCAACCTTGAGTCGGTCAGAATCGAACTGCTGGCAGTTGACAGAAGTAGCCTGCAAGTACTGCATTCTAGCCACCAGGGCTCATAATATACCATTGGCACAGATCAATTATACCATTGGCACAAGTCAATTTCAAAATGCAGCTTTACTTGGAACAGCTTACATCCTGCAATGGTACCTTTAACACCATCAAACAAGAACATCAGCCTATCCTAGGTCCTTGGGAAAAAGATAGGTGGGTAAAAATGCCAAATCCAATCTAAACATCTGGCTGACTGTGACCAGCAATAATAATAATATTACTGGTATGTCTGTGTGGTTACCAGAGTGAGCCTGAGTCAAGAGAGAAATTATCTTTTGAAAGTTTTGCTAAATTAATTTTTTAAAAGTTAACATTTCTTGAAAAATCCTAGCTACACATATGCGATTTTGTATATAAACAAAATAGCTATATTTGTATGCATCTATTGAATTAAAAATATTATACTTCAAAGAGGAAGCCTATTATATAGAGAAACCTGTAGGGTGAAAAAGGATTCATATTAAACTAATGGAAAAATGAAAATGAATTTTTTTTAAAAAAAAACTTTAAAAAGAAAACTAAACAAAACTAAAAATATACAGGTACAAAATACATACAAATGATATCTAAAGTTTAAAAATAAGGCTATGGAGATGATTTAATTCTCTTATACTTTATCATCACCATTCCATTCCTGTTTTTTGAGTTTTTAGCAGATGACCACATCTAATTCACTATAATCACTTCTCATCTTTGCAGATACCGGTTTTTATGGGGAAAAATGCATATTGTAGCTTAGATTCCAATGTGTTTCCTTAACAACCTTTTTTTCCCTCCTGTGTCAGGGATATCACGTTTTCCCACTTCCCGTGTTTTCCCATTTTCCCAAAGCACATATGTTGTTGCAGGTTTACAATTACGGCTGTATCTAATTCAGTTCTGCCCACTATGTACCCAGGCAATTTCTGATATAGCTTTCTGATATATCACCCTCTCTAATTAACAAAGCATTGCATCCTCTTGCTGCTTCCAGCCCAAGCAAATTATTCTGCCCCCACTCCCTTCTAAACATAGGGGAATCATTCATGCATGTTTATTTTCCAAGATTCTGCGTTTGCTTATAGCCAGCTAAGTTCAGTTTAAAAATATTGGGTATAAAATGAAGAGAAACATCCCTGCTTAAAATTTCCAAATATCAGTTCTTTTCAGCCTACTGGGATGGGGCACTTTTTTCAACTGGAAATTCCGGGAACGAGGCATAGGGTCTTTCCTTAAATGCTCTCCCAATGGGAACAGGCTGATTGATTCATAAATTAGCTAACCAGAGAAAATGACATCCTCCAAATATTCTTAGTTTACCTTTGTCTTCTTTCCCCCTATAGCATGCACCCTTCTTGTTTTGTTTTTTTTAAGATTGCTTATATAAAATCCCTGAACTGGCCTGACAAAAATCGCCATTATCTAATCTTCCTACAATAAGTAAATTAGGAAATATTAATGTAGTGTCAAGTGGTACACATTGAAAGTGTTTCCTCTTATCTCAGCTGTTCAGACAATTAAAATCTCTTACCTCCCACGGAGATGATGGCATTGAAGCACAGGTCCCGAAAAGGGAGGTGTAGGTTATCACAGATCATTACTTCACAGCCTTTATTTCTTGCAATCTCTATTAAGGGGCCACAATAATCGCATCCAAGATTATACACTAGGTGGTTGACATCAAGATATTTTCCAGTCCCACAGCCTTAAGCCAAACAAAAGAGATTTTTTTAATGCGAGATTGATTGCCTTCGTTCGTGAGAATTTTTTACATACAAGAAGAAACCAGGAAATCAGAAAGAGGTCCATGGCCAACACAACACAGTCCTGCTTAGCTCCCCTGAACATGTTTAAACCTAAAACGTGGGCAGTTGTCCCAGGATTTCTGCATTTTCATTTGAACATCAGGAATAATGGTGGGTTTTCTAACTTGGAGGGATACTGAGAAAGAACTTAAACACCCCTTGTTGCTGGAAATGGACTGGAGTTTTGTTAATGGTTGGAAACTGATCAAAGAGAGAAGCAACCTGGAATTAAGGAGAAACTTCCTGACAGTGAGGACAATCAACCAGTAGAACAGCTTACCCCTAGAAATTGTGGGCGCCCCATCACTGGAGATTTTTAGAAGAGACTAGACATTCACCTGTCTGAGACGGTATAGGTTCTTCTGCTTGAGCAGGGGGCTGGACTAGAAGACCTCCAAGATTCTATTCTATTCTATTCTATTCTATTCTATTCTATTCTACTCTACTCTACTCTACTCTACTCTACTCTACTCTACTCTACTCTACTCTACTCTATTGGAGGCCTGAAAGAGATTCAACAATAGGATTGGTTGGGATTGGTTTCTAGCATCAGTGTGCTCTGTGTGAAGAACATAGGGTTCAAAAATGAACCCTTAAGACAAAAGGGGAGGCATGTTATATGACTTCCACTTCTGCTCTCCAAGGAGAGGAATATTTCTGTGTTTTTACACCCTGTAGATCCTGTATAATCTAAAGTACACAGATAATAAGTTCATTTCTTCAGAGAGGGTTTGAACCATACAGAATAACGTTCTGGCTATCTATATCTGAGGAGACCAAATAAGACAAAAATGGTCAACTAACACCTACCTTTGCTTCAGAACAGGGAATTAGCCATTTTTTCTGATCGTTCTCCTCCCCACATCCAAAACTGCCATTCTGCCTATGAGCTCCTCACACAGTTGTGATTCTCTTGTCATCTCTTTTCTTCCATCTCATTCAGGACCTCTACAGAGAGCTTCTTCTTTCTTTTTTTTTAAACAACTTACCAATATCTGCAATCAGGCTGCCAGGCTTCTGTTCAAGTAGAAACTGTCGGACCCGAGGCCACGCTTTGCCTTGCAAGTCATTGAAATAAGAGGCTGTGCTTTCATAGACCTTATGGACATGTTGCTTTTCTAGCTGGAAGGCCTCATGTTCCATTCTACAAGAAACCACAGACTGAGTATGTATTAAAGCAGTAACAAATTTATGAACTATGATTAATTTCTAGAAACACAGGAATAATAATGGTCAATCCACTATATCAGGCTGAACAACTTGAGGCCCCAGGATTTAAAGTTTATTGGTATCAACTGAATGCAACTGATTCTTTTTTTTCCCCTCAAAGGGAATCTAATTGGCCAATTGCAATTTTCATCCCATCTACATCAACTACATCTTGCAACTGAGCTGCTTAACTTGTCCCATTGCAGTCCTGATTTGTCAGTATACAAGAGTATGGAGATGGGGCCCTGAAAAAACTGGAATTAAGGAGAAACTTCCTAAGTGAGAAGTTCGCCTTCAGAAGTTGTGGGTGCTTCATCACTGGAGGTTTTTAAGAAGAGACTGGACAGCCACTTGTCTGAAATAGCTTAGGGTCTCTTGCTTGAGCAAGGGGGTTGGACCAATTACAGAGCCTGATTGATTTAAGTTCCCATCTAGAAAATCTTTATCTCTCTGAAAGCATGGCAGGGATCTTGGCTTCTGTCACAGAAAAAAGGCTGGGCTCTGCTATGATGAGACTCTTGTCATCTGCCATCAATCATGATATCAGCTGCAAAATAATAACAGCGGACTGCCCACAGTAGTGAGAAAACATAATTTGATTGATAAATTGGTTTTCTGATTCCCATCAGGGAAGTGGAAAAGACAAAAGTCACCATCTGGTCACTGGAGGGAAAAAAGACATGAAGCTTTTAGGATATGAGGCTAATTGAATCTGGACTTAGTCTACATGGCAGCAACCTTTGCCAGGATCCACTACAGGAATTGGTCCAGCTAAGAAGTCAAAGAATTATTGTTGCCTTCTCTTTCTCTTTCTCACACATATACCCTCAACCCCACACAAGACTTCTACGTATAGAAAAAAAATTAGCAATGAATTTCCAAAACTTCTGGGACACCTGCAATGGTATTATGCACTTCATACCATCTTTTCAGAACAGTGTGCCCTGAGTGATAAGTTTAATCTTTTTCTAACAATAAATAAATATGTGCACACAGATTTGCGATTTCCCCGCCCGCATACATTCAACACATCAACTTTTCTCCATAGGATATTTTTAAAAAACAGTGCAGGAAATCCAGTTTTGGGTTGGGCCTATAGAATTTTCAGATTTCAAAAGTGTCACATAGTCCATCAAGTTAAATATACTCTGGCTTAATTCATCTGTTACACCACAATGTTATTGGTTAGCAACAGAAGGAGCAAAGGTTTGTTCCCAGGAGCAATTCAGTAGACATCGCTTATCTCCTGCTGTAAGTCCAGGTTTGTTCAAACATGGATATGAATAGTTATCAAGGGCAAAAGTCACTGCGTAGCTGAGAGTTTGGAATAATTAAGGTCAACTGTGGATGAATCATAGGAAACTGAGTTTCAAACTAAAATTCAAGAGTTTTGTGTCAAAACGCTCCCAGTACAAAAGTAAGAGATCAAGATGAAGATCCAAGGGTATATACTATATATCTTCTCTTTGCCCAATCATAAATCTGGCCTTCAGATTTAGTTGGCTGACTCTTTTATTTGATATATAGCAACTATCCACACCTTCTTACCAGGGTCTATAAACTGCCAAAACACCTTAGGGAGATATTTACGCAAGCGAGATTCGAACAGCTTGACACAATGGTCAGATATAGGAGATTCCATTCTATACCTTACAATGAGCGTCTCTGCATTTGCGGAGCGGCAGAGATAGAAGACCTGGCTCACATACTATTTGATTGTTGCCTGTACAAGAGAGTGAGAGACAGGTACCTTGGTCTTTATATCAAACGAATGACTCATTGGGATCCCCATATCAAAACAAGTTACCTTATGTGCGGCCAGAATTTGAAAATAACACTTAACGCAGCACAGTATTTAAACAAAATGGTTCGGTTGAGATCTGCATATGTGGGACTGATTGGGGTAGATTGCAAGGGTGACTCCAAGATATAATTTTATCATATTTTATCTATATTTTAAATTATTGTACTCTATTTTAATTTCATTTTAGATTGTATTTTATTCCCATTTCATTTTAAGTCGTATTTTACTCTAATTCCATTTTAAACTGTATTTTATCAAATTCCATTTTAAGTTGCTTTTATCAAATTTTAGTAATCATTTGTTGCTGGAACTTTGCACTTTGATATGGCCCAAGGGCTAATCAATAAAGATTTTTTTTATTATTACCAGGGCCTATTTTTCTTCTGTAATGTTAAACCAATCTCTTCTTGCTTCCTTTCCATGACAAAATCCCAAGAACATGCATCAGGTCTTTGTATTGCAGAAATATTTACGCTAAACATTTGGAACAAGGTTTTCCTGGTGGAAAGTTAGTCTTAACAAGAAAAGTCCACAAATCTTTTTTCATGAACTCAAGATTATTTTACTACCTAAACAATGGATTAAGATTTGTTTCATGGAGTTATCTACTTTCTACAGAGGTCTCTGAAAAGTACCATTAGATCAAGTCATCTAATTTCAAGCTTCAAGGCAGATGGGAGACTCTGCTTTCATCCTTGAAGAACAAAGTCTGCTAAAAATCAAGCAAGCAAAACAGGGATCCTCACAGAAATGTTACATTTTGTTCCACTAAACAACTGATTAACTTCTGAAATATTCAATAAATTCAATTAACTTTTAAAATCGCTTTATGATCTCTCTTAAAATTGTATATTGTATAAAAAGTAATCCATTTTGTTAACATTTACCAGAATTATAATTTCCACTGTTGCTTTTAGGGAAAGATGTGTAGGCATCTTTCAAAAAAAAAAAAGACCAAGTAATGTTAAAATATATTTTAAAAAAGCAAAGATAAAAAACGTATTAAGGATAAGCATAGAAAGAAAAGTCTGCTTTTTACTTGGCACTGGGAGTATATTATAGATAGCGTAATAATGAAAACAATGCACAAAATGGATTACTTTTTAAATATAGAATTTTAAGTAACTAATGTTTAAGTCAGGGCTTTCCAACCAGTGGTACGGGTACCACCTGTGGTACATTGGCATCTGGCAGGTGGTACGTGACCAACCTAGAAAAGTGGTAGTGGGGGAGGGGAATAAGCTGAACCGGTGGCAGTACCGCACAAGCCTGAGCGAGAGATGGCTGGAGCTGCAGGGCTGTCAGGGCTCAGCGGAAACGCCAGGATCAGTGCCGCTTTCCAGCTGATCGGCGCTTCTTCAGGGCTGTCAGGGCTCGGTGGAAGCACCAGGATCAGCGCCAGGCTCCAGCTGGAGCTCGGCGCTGATCCTGGTGCTTCTGCTGAGCCCTGAAGAAGCACCGATCAGCTGGAAAGCAGCACTGATCCTGGCGCTTCTGCTGAGCCCAGAAGAAGCGCCAATCAGCTGGAATGTTGCAGCATCTCCAGGGTCTTGTGATTTACATTCAGATGCTTGGCAACTGATTCATATTTATGACGATCAGTGTCCCAGGGTCATGTGAAGTGACCAAAACCTGCTGCAACCACCCAGCAGATGGGGGGAATAAAAACCAAACACCCCCCACCCCACCCCCACTGCCAATCCTCAACAGAAATGCTCACAACAATGAAAACCTCGGACAGGAGGAAGAGCACCGCCGGGCGGG
The DNA here is from genome assembly GCF_001527695.2 of Protobothrops mucrosquamatus. Lineage (NCBI taxonomy): Eukaryota > Metazoa > Chordata > Lepidosauria > Squamata > Viperidae > Protobothrops > Protobothrops mucrosquamatus. The sequence continues at coordinate 208,535 of NW_015389190.1, read as the reverse complement.
CAGGCAGGTGTCTTGCTCAGCTGTCGCTTGGGGGGCACTTTTTTCAGTGCCATTGTAACAGTCACTAAGCAAACTGTTGCAAGTTGAGGACTCACTTTTTTCCTTTTTTTTTGGTCATCAAGTTTTTGACACCTTGCTAGGCGACTGGTGGTACTCGGATATTGCCATATCCTAAAAGTGGTACAATGGGTGAAAAGATTGAAAAGCCCTGGTTTAAGTAACTCAGTTGTTAAGTGAATCTGGCTTCCCATTGACCTTGCTTGTCATAAGGTTGCAAAAGGGGATCACATAATCTTGGAACACTGCAGGTTTCATAAATATGAGTCAGTTGCCAAACGCCTGAATTTTGATCACATGACCATGGGGACACTGCAAAGGTTGTAACCGTTAAAAATGGGCATAAGTCACATTTTTCAGTGCCATTGTAACTTTGAACAGTCACTAAACAAACTGTTGTAAGTCGAGGACAACCTGTATTGCAATAGCCACTTTCTGCATTCCTTAGGAAGCAAGATCCTAATGGATCCAATTAAGCTCCTTAGGTTGTGATCTGATGCAAACTCAAATTGCCATAACTTATGTCCAGTCTATATAGAACAAGATTTGGAAAAATTGAGGCTACAGTTAACTCAAAATTCAGTAGGTTACATTTTATTCAGCATGGGTATATATATATAATTGATAACTGAGCAGCTGAAAATTTAAGCAGTGATTGAAACTTCCCTTAATTCAGTTAACATTTTCCAATCAAGATAGCTATGCAAATATTGTTAGAAGGTGCTAGAACAGTGATGGCGAACCTTTTAGAGACTGAGTGCCCAAACTGCAACCCAAAACCCACTTATGTATCGCCGGGTGCCGGGTAGGTGTGGCCCACTCAGGCGCAGCTACAGTGGGTGTGGCAGACTGGGTGGGCGTGGCCACTGGATGGGTGTGGCTGCAGTAGTCATGGCAGACAGGGTGGGCATGGCCACTTCGATATTGCTTATGGGGAGGGACACCTGTGGGAGCCGGGCAGGGCAGGGCAGGGGGAGATCCAGGGGGTCTCTGGCGGGTGGGATGGTGGGCTCCCCAATGGCGGCTCCAGGCCGGCTGGCCTTAGGCCAGTGATGGCAAACTTTTAGAGACCACGTGTGCTGTGGTGATGGCGCGTGCCCACAGAGAGGACTCCGCGTGCTGCCTCTGGCACGCGTGCCATAGGTTCGCCACCATTGTGATAGGAGCAAAACCCATCTTCCTTGAATTGGGATTAGGGGGTGACTAAGTATGTAGGTATGCTTACATATTCCACTCAATTTATTCCAAGCAGGGCACATTTATAACAAGCAAGGCAGAATTCCCATAATAGTCTGGCAGCAATGGGAAAACGAGAGTTGCTGATGTTAGATGATTTCCGTGTTGCAGTTCTGATACACCCAAAACTGAATACATGAAATGAACGTGGTTGATTTCAGAGGTAAGTAGGAATCTCCATCTCCAAACTCAAGGTCTTCCCTATCTTGCCTCTAGATCAGGCATATCCAACTCACAACTCACAGCCGCATGTAGCCCTGGACAAATAATAATGGGTCCCCACAAGATGCTAAAAATTATATAAAAATATTGTTATTTATATACATTAACCATATTATATATTTTATATGTGATCCAATTCCTGTTCACTCCAGGTGGCCCAGGCAAGCCAAACATTTGGACACCCATGCTCTAGATCATGGGTGTCAAACTGCCGGCTTGCGGGCCGGATGTGTCACCAGGAAACTGCATCCACCCCATTGCCGGCAATGGAGAAAAGGCTCCGATGCGTCGTGCAACGTCACGTGACATCGCGAGTTTGACATGTCTGCTCTAGATTAATTAAATGACTGGAACTGATAGGCATTGTAGCATAAACTGCAATGGTGAAGAACAGATAGGAGACAGCTAATAGGAAGGGCCTAGATTAGGCACTGCTGAAGGAAATAGTTCTATGTTAAAATATTAGGTGAAAATGGTTTAAAACAGATTTATTTATAGAGACCCACCTGCATCATATTGGTGATGCCTCATTCTGTTTCAAGTGAGCTCATTCCAAATATTGATAAGGTATCAGCCTTACCAGGCAAACCAGATAGAAAACATGGCCATATAAGCTAATTCTACTATTTGTAAAGCTATATTAACAGAATCTAACAAGTTTGAAAGTACAATTTTCCTGCCATCATCTTCACAGCTCAATAACATAAGGATTGCTCCTTCTTGCTCTGCTCACTACTAAGGTGACCAACCGTCCTCTTTTAGGGAGGACAGTCCTTCTTTTGTAAGTTCTGTCCTCTCTCGAAAAGTGTCCTCCTACATGTCCTCCTTTTCCATATTTGAAGACTAATCTGTAAATCTCCGTATTTGATCGATGCCGAGCTGATCCATTGCGTGTGATATGACGTATCTGTATTTGACATGACGATTCATCAAGGCTCGGTACAGTGCGGCGAGACGCGATTATGAGATGCATGCGCTCCGCACAGGAGAATTGTCTTGAGAGAGTGTGCTGTGTGCAAGAGTGTGCCGCGCGCAAGTGGCTTTGTTTACTTCTTACCAAAACACGACACGGCACACACACACGGATTAGACTCACTTTTTTTTCTTCAATTTATTTGTGTCCTCCTTCTCATTGTAAAAAAGTTGGTCACCTTATCACTACGCAGCTCTGGGCTCTGATCTGACTATTCCACGTCTCTTCACTCAAGTTCCCCCAAAGTCATTCCAACATACAGTTACACAAGCATGCTTCAAATTAATAAATTCATGTCAAAAATCATTAAATGATTTTTGCATTTTCGACAATAGGCTAAACTTTACCATATACTATAGTAAGGCTGATTGCTTTTAACAAAGAATTGCTCCATCCCTTCCTTCCTTCCTTCCTTCCTTCCTTCCTTCCTTCCTTCCTTCCTTCCTTCCTTCCTTCCTTCCTTCCTTCCTTTCTTCCGAGTCCAGTCTCCCCAGAATAGTGAAGTGCTGTTGTCTAGAGCAAGGGTAGGCAACCTTGGCTCTTTTATGACTCGTGGACTTCAACTCCAGCATGGCTGGCTCAGGAATTCTGGGAGTTGAAGTCCACGAGTCTTAAAAGAGCCAAGGTTGCCTACCCCTGGTCTAGAGGAAGAAAAACCCTATTCTGATCACTCTGTTCTGCCAATGCAGATGTCACAGCAACAGCTGGAAGCATAACTTCAATTATCGGAATAGCATTCTCCCATGTCTAGTATGTGTGACAGAATTTTGTGCCTTGAACAAAGTGAATTAGTGGCAGAAAGAGAAATACAGCTTGATCGGACCATTCTATTTTTACCAGTCATTCATTTTTTAAAAGCACGTATGTATGACATGCCAAAGTTGCGGATTGAAACTGTTTCTCCACAAGCCACATAAAAAAGTCTTCTTACCAAACATGAATTTGGAGATTTAGTAGAGGCTTTATCAACACACAAAGAGGAAGGGCATTTCACGGAGTTTTAAGGCAGCCCTTTCCAAACAAGTCCCTCCAAATATTTTTGAATTCAATTTCCATAATTCTAAAACAACATGACCAATACACATTTTGGTTGAAGATTACAGAGGATGAAGCCCAAATCCCTGGAAAAACACCAAGCTGGGGAAAGTTGGTCTAAACTTCTACTAAGATGATTAAGGCTGTGACATGTTCTATATTATTAAACAAGATGAACTGCTTTATTGATGGTATTTTATATAATTACAGTCTGCACTTTAAAGGTCAAGTAGTAATTATATTTTTATAAAAAGCAGCAAAAATAATTTGTACTTTTTTCCCTCCAAAATGTCATCCTGTTCCCAGGATGTGATTTTTTTTTTATTCTACCAAACTAATTAAAAGTGTATTTGCTGCCATTTTGTTCCCTTTTTTTAATATGAATTTATCTATTTTCTTTTGGATATGATTCATCCATTGAAGTATCCACCACTTCCAAGCTCTTTTTGTTTGTGATTAGATTTTATCATGCAATTTGCTGCAATATTGATAAACAACCCAGTATTGAATGTGGTTCTTTAACAATACTGCAGCAAATTGCATAATAAAATCTAATCACGAACAAAAAGAGCTTGGAAGTGGTGGATACTTCAATGGATGAATCATATCCAAAAGAAAATAGATAAATTCATATTAAAAAAAACGGAACAAAATGGCAGCAAATACACTTTTAATTAGTCTGGTAGAATAAAAAAAAATCACATCCTGGGAACAGGATGACATTTTGGAGGGAAAAAAGTACAGATTATTTTTGCTGCTTTTTATAAAAATATAATTACAGAAATGATAGCGTGCACAAGTTTTAAATGCAATCTCAAAGATGTGACTGCAGAAATGAATCAATAAACTATGAGAGTTGAGCACAGATAGTGTATTGTGGACTCCTATTATCACAATACAATTTAAATGGGTCATATCTGGGTATAGTCAATTAATACATTTGATGTGACAAATGTTTATATTAGTTTACACTACAACTGAAATAATTTGCTAATAAATGATACTTCAGCTCTTTCACATTTCAATCTTTCTCTGAAATTTCATAATTCCAGAATGGCCATTGTTCTGGATCATGTAGGTCTGTATGCTAGAATGTTGGCATTTATCGGGTTAAGTGCTGTCTCCTTAAGAGATGGCTTATGGGTAATGTAGTTTAGCTATTCAGCTATCCCATGTTAATAGGTCAGTAGGAGGAGGAAAGGAGGAGCCACTAAAGTTCATCACAGGATATCCTGGCCATGAGCCAATTTGGAATGTTCTTTGTCTGATATAAGCATGGGACCACGGCAGGACTCAGATGGTCCCATTTCCATGCTAGAAGTTGGTATGGAAGAAGCATTAATTTCTTACCTATAAGGATGAACAGATGTATATTATCCAGGAGCAACAACCACAATTGTAAGTATTTCCTTCTGAATAAAGTGTATCTGTTTTATAATCATTCTTATTGAGTTTATCTGTCTGATCTGGATTTACAAAGCAACTTAACTCTGGGTCAGAACAGCCATCAAAAAATTTAGTGAGAAGAGCATTCTGGGAAGTTGCAATATCCAGCCCAATCATATTTGTCCCTGTTTTGTATCTTGTCACTTATTGTGTCGATTTACTTTTGTGGATAAAAGTCTTTTCATCCTATATAGAACACAAAAAATATTGCTTCGAAATGCCATATCCCTATTGGAAATTGAGCAGAAATTGCAACTCTTATATAGTCCAAATCCTGTAATGATGTTTCTAGGTTTAGATCAGTTGGCAGAAGATACTGGTCCAGAATGTGATCCCTCTGTCCCCATATCTGTTATATACTATAGTGTTATTGTCTCAGTAGGTAACTCATCTTCTTCACATAGAAGAATGGATTGGCAAATATCCTGCTTTCAAAAAATACTGTCTGGGTAGATCTATGAAGCCACCTGAGGGAGACTTTATTATATTACAAACTTTAGGATTATTTTAGTGGAGATGCAGTTGCAGACAAGTAAAGATTTGGGGTGAGTGATAAATCATTGAGGATACATTTCATTACAGCTGTAGATGACAAGAAACGTATCATTTTCTCTCCTGTAGCAAACTATTCTTGCATATCATTCTGGACATGATGAGCTCCCAAAAACTCCCATCTTCATGTCAGCGTAATTAAATGGAAATCTGAGAAATATCTCTTGCAAATCTTCACATTAGCAGACCCCATTCTACGTGTTGTAATGGATATAATTGAAACCACAGACTTTGGAACTAATGGATACGCAACTAGAGAAAATAATATCACTTTGTGATATGATAATTGCAGCAAGACTACTATATGTTCAAATGTGGATAAGTTCAATAATACCCACAACAGTAGAAAGGTTGATGAAGATGATGGAACTTGCAGAGATAGATAAATTAATTTCTTTGCTTAGAGAAAACAATAGCTACATTTATGGCTCAGTGGAGACCTCTTATAGACTTTTTGCATAAAATGGACTTATGATTTGTGATTTTGATGATTAGGGGNATTAACTTTAATCTTTCAGCCATTATGTTAGTAAAAATTTTATAATCCGTATTTAAGAGCGAGATTGGCCTATAATTTTTAATCTGTTTGGGGTCTGTGCCTTCTTTTGGGATAAGAGATATGATGGCATCTATCCAGGAGTCTGGTAATTTGGATTTCTCCAACACATCATTATACACGTCTTCTTTCTGCACTTTTTGGGGGGGTTCTTCCCTTCTGTTTTCAGCTTTTTTCATTTTATTAGTTTGTTCTAGTTTTTATGATCTTTGTAAAACTTTTCAATAAAAAATTATATTAAAAATGTTGAAATGAATGTAGATTTATCACAGGCCGTGCAAAATATATATTGAGTTATGATATGGGCTTAGCATTTAGCACTTTCAATATACAGTGGTACCTTGGTATTTGTCAGTAATATGTTCCAGAAACCGACAAGTGCCAAGAAAATCACGTGACTTAGTAGATGACCTGCTATTTCAGCTAGAAGAAATAGCCCATCCTGAAGCATGGAAGTTGGGCAATAGAAAGCTGAACTTAAAACATGTTTTGAAGACCCCAGGTTAAACAAGCTGAATATCTTACCACTCCCTGCAGTTCCTCTGAGTACATTTTCAGAATAGAGCATAAGCAATCATAGGATAACTACTGGTGGTTTTCATGCAAATGTTTCTGCATAATGTTCATGTGCATTGCTAGCTTCCTACTCCTGTAAACGTCTGTTCTAAAATTTTAAGAGATGTGCATACTTAAATAGTTTTCCATCACTGCCAAGCAGAGTCGGCATAATGAATGCTGAGGCAGAATGTTATCCTGTGACTGCTTATCCCTTGTAGAACAGTACTCATCTTTTTTTTTTGCTTATCTCTTTCTTTGTATACCGTAAAAGAACAAATGACCTAATTTGGCAGGATATTTAAAGGCGCTCTCTGTTGCTGCAAAACAGAAGAGCCCTTTTGTCTTCAGCTGGTTCACACATTTCTGTTACACAATGCCAAAAGCAAGCAATAAAGGAAATAATTGCACAGAAGAAATCTTTGCAGTATATTCTATGCCACCTAAAAACAACAACATTCTAAATACTTGGGGTCTCATATATGAAATCATGTAATTTTCATGCAGTACTAGGGTTAGTCTCTAAAGGGCTTGGTGATCAATTCAGTGGGCAAAACACTGGAAACAAGGAGTAGGTTTCCTTCAGGACGACTGGAGAAAAGAAAACTGGTTTCCAGTAGCAAAGGGAAAAGGGAAGGGAAGGTATCCATAAAGTTTAGATGAGAACCAAACATTTGCATAATCTCTAAACCTTCAGAACTTCATGTGTCAAAAGGAAGAAGGTTTTACAAAATTCCAATATAGCAACAATATAAGCAGAGCTTATGTGTTGTGCACCTGATTTCCAGGTTCCTTCCTTCTATTTCCAGTTAAAAGGATCATACTGGAACTGAGTGTAAGGTATATTCCAGTAACCTTGGAGAGATGCTGTCCAGCTAAAAAAAAATGCTGGTTTAATTGAACAAATAGAGACCCAGTTTAGGGTAATGGTTAAAGTGTGTTGAAGGAAAAGTCTTCATCGTGGTTCAGTCCAAGCCGGAAATAAACAACATGGCGACTGCTTTAGAAAGAAGGTTGCAGTTTATTGAAGAGGAGAGCCAGGAAGATGGCTCTGGAAGAAAAGAGAGAGAGCACATGTAGGGAGTGGGTTTTTATACCTTCTTGAGCCTTTTGTTTGGAGTTGTTCCTGTGGCATCAACTTTGACCTGAGTCTGAGTGTGCCTTTCTGGTATTCTGTTGGTGGTGGGTTAATCCTATTATGTCCCAAAGGTCATATCCTGCTTCCCTGGGGTAGGATTAGATTTTTGGTGTGAGGAATTGTTGATTCTAGGGCTCTTTCTTCCTAATCCCAGTTTCCTGGCTCCAATCTTTCTGACAAGATTATCACATCTGCATTTTGCAGAATAGGTTTCTGTTTGGGACAGAGAGACTTGGGGGCGGGGTTGGTTTCTGCTTTTAAAATTCTTTAGGGAAATATATTCTGCCTTTTAAATATTTCCAAAAATATTTCTTTCTCTGGGGGGTGGGGGGTGACTTCCCACAGGTGACAGATTAGAAACCAGGAGACTGTGTGTTTTAGACCCATCTTAGGCACGAAGCCAGCTAGGTGACCAGGGACCAGTCGCTCTCTCAGCATGCCGAAGAAGGAAATGGCAAATGACTTCTGAAAAATCTGGCCAAGAAAACTGCAGGGACTTGTCCAGGCAATTGTCAGGAATCAAGACTGATTCTCAAAGGCATCAAGGCACTTTTAAAAAGGAGGGAGAGGAAGAGGAGAAGAGAGATAGGAGGGAAGTAGGTAGGTAGTGGAAAAGAGGGTGGATGCGGGGAGGGGGTGCTGCCGAGCTGATGCTCGGCCAGCGCTCTAAACCGTATCCGTAGGAAGAGGAGAGGGAAGGAGGTGGGATGTGTAGGGAGGTTGAAGGAGGAGAAAAGAGGGCGGACGCGGGGAGGGGGTGTTGCCGGGCTGTTTTGTAATATTAATGTATGTTTATGTTAAAATCAATAATATTGAAGTTGTATTAATGTATGTTTATACTTGTATGGGGGGGGTTATTTTGAAATTAATAAAAATTTTATTTAAAAAAAAGATAAAAACAAGCAAAAGGAAAACGTGGCATTCATGGGAAGCCAGCTACCTTTTTGCCACACATGATTACAATTCCCTTTGTTGGAGGGGGGGATACGAAATCCTTCCACAGAATCGGGCTGGGATGAGCTTATACTGTCTTTACCAACTCTGCTAAATTTGCCATCCCTTAGCATAACAAATGGCAATTTTTTAAAAAAATCAAGGTATCTGACAGCCTTAGACTTTTGTGGATTATAATCGACTTCCTCCAGTCTTACACTGCCAATGCCTATAATGCCTTAAGAGAAGGAGAGAAAGAGCTGTGAACAATGTGATGGGAAGAAAATGAGGCAGAGAAAAGCCAGACATTGGCAATTATTATTAAAGGGCCACGGATATTTTGCAGTTTTGGGTAAAGGAGAGAATCACCCTTTTCTGGAGTCAAAACCGAGCGCGTAAGGCTAAAAGGGAAGCTAATCCAAGAACTGTTACAGATGTTATAAGGATCGGCAGTTTTGCCCTACTACGGCTTCACCTTTTCCATACTGAAATAATATCCATATATGGCTTTTCAGCATTGAGGAAGCAACCTCCGTTTCATCCATTACTGTAACGCAGTGGTTCTCAACCTGTGGGTCGGGACCCCATTTGGGGTCGATCAACCATTTCATGGGGGTCGCTAAGCAAGGCTGTCCGCCATTTTTTTTGTCCGCCATTTTTTTTTGTCTGCCATTGTTTTCCCCCTTTTCCGGCGGGTGCCTTACCTCCCTTGGGCTGGGCCAGCTGGTGGTCGGCCTGCTCCGTCTCTGCCGCTTGCCAGCTACGCCTCGGCCGGTGCAGGGGGCGGAACCACGCATGCGCGGCGCTCCCGGGCAGGGAAAGTCCTCGACTTACGACCGGTTGGGTAGTCCTCGACTTACAACCGGTTTAGTCCTCAACTTACGACTGGTTTAGTCCTCGACTTACGACCGGTTGGGGTCACGGCATTAAAAAGGTTGAGAACCACTGCCTTAGCATAACAAATGGCAATTAAAAAAATCAAGGTATCTGACAGCCTAGACTTTTGTGGATTATAATCGACTTCCTCCAGTCTTACACTGCCAATGCCTATAATGCCTTTAAGAGAAGGAGAGAAAGAGCTGTAAACAATGTGATGGGAAGAAAATGAGGCAGAGAAAAGCCAGACATTGGCAATTATTATTAAAGGGCCACGGATATTTTGCAGTTTTGGCTAAAGGAGAGAATCACCCTTTTCTGGAGTCAAAACCGAGCTAAAAGGGAAACTAATCCAAGAACTGTTACAGATGTATGAGGATTGGCAGTTATGCCCTTTTCCATACTGAAATAGTATCTATACATGGATTTTCAGCATTGAGGAAGCAACCTCCGTTTCATCCATTACTGTAACGGATGGCCAAGGAAATCAACTTGTAAAGAAACTGGCAATCTGCAAAAAGGCTGCCAACGGACGTTTTCCAAGCCAGNGGGGGGGGGGCGCGCGCGCCCGCGTGACAGAAACGGGGAGGGGGAGCCGTGGGGATTCCCTGAAGAAGCCGAGCGAGAGCGAGCGAGCGAGCCCGGGGGGGGGGGAAGGTTTCCCCCCCCCTTCCGTTCACCGGAGACGGTGCCGCTTCTGGGGTTGGAAGTCTTGCGTTTTGCAAACGTTCCTGCAGTTGCTCTGGACTCGTAGTGTTTCTCAACCTTGACCATTTTAAGGCATGTGGACTTCAACTCCCAGAATTCCACAGGCAGCAATGCTGGCTGTGGAATTCTGGGAGTTGAAGTCCACATGCCTTAAAATGGTCAAGGTTGAGAAACACTGCTCTAGAGCAGGGGTAGGCAACCTTGGCTCTTTTATGACTCGTGGACTTCAACTCCCAGAATTCCTGAGCCAGCATGGCTCAGCTTGGAAACTCTCCCTTTCCCCTCAGCATGGCTGGCTCAGGAATTCTGGGAGTTGAAGTCCACGAGTCATAAAAGAGCCAAGGTTGCCTACCCCTGCTCTAGAGAGATGCAAGCTTGGAGAAAGCGAAGTCCTCGTTTCCTGCCCTGAAAGACCAGGAGACAGTAGCAGGCTCCCGATAAGGCCGGTTGCTGGCGCCTCCACAGGGCAGGTCCAGCTTCAGGGTATGGTCAAAAAAAGTCCATTTTGGCCGCCAGGGGTGGGGGCAATTGAAGTTTCGTTCCTTTTTTTTTTATGGCCGCTGCAGGTAGTCCTCGCCTTAACGGCCACAATTGAGCCCAACGTTTCTGTTGTCAAGTGAGACATTTGCCAAGGGAGTTTTGCCCCGTTTTACGATCGGTTGTTAAGTGAATCGCCGCCGTTGGTAAGTTAGTAAGTGAATCTGGCTTCCCCGTGGACTTTGCTTGTCAGAAGGTCGCAAAAGGGGATCCCGTGACCTTGGGGCACGGCAAAGGTCGTAAGTGTGAACCCGTTGCCAAGCGTCCGAATTTTGATCACATGATCGTGGGGATGCCGCAAAGGTCATAATTGTGAAAAACGGTCATAAGTCACATTTTTCAGTGCCGTTGCAACTTTGAACAGTCACTAAACAAACTGTTGAAAGTGAATTTTTACCTGTGCAGGTAAAAAAATCAAGCAAGCTCGGCGGCACCTACACTTTTTTTTACTATATTCTCTGGACATCACTGATTATATATTGGTTTCTGGGCAGCAATAAGACGTTGTGGGCCCTCCAGGTGGTTCTTCCTAGCCTTCCATAGATTTCCTGGTGGTGGTTCATCCTAGGACATCTGACTCCCGGGAGGTTTTTCAAGGTGAACTAGGAGCTGTCAAACAGATTACTATCCAGTTCAGAGCTCAACCCAAAACAATCCAATCCAAGATACAAATTAAAACATAGCATATCCCTCCCAAAACAGTAAACACAGTTTACCTCGCATTGTTGTTGTCGTGAGGAAAATAGAAGGAAGGACTGTTTATACTGTATATGTTCGCCCATCTGAGTTACTTATAAAGTGATAAAGGCAGGATAAAAATCTGATAAATAAAATTTATGTTAGTTGGGATTTCCTGGCTCTCTCTCTCATTCCTTTTGTTTTGCAATGTGGCCTTATACCTAGGACAGTTTGATCCAGATTAATTTCATTTACACATGCAAAATGGACTGAAAGCACACAAAAGCCAACGCACCCCATGGAGCAGTTGGGGGGGAGGTAGGAATGCACTCCAATGCATTAAGAAAAAGTGGAGGTAGAAGCAGTCAGAGGTTTGTGCTAATCCATCAGCATTTGCAGCTGAATTTTATCTTGAACTGTGAAACTGATACAGAATTTTCTTAATCCTTCAAGAGTGTGCAGTGAGTGTTATGTTACAGGTAATCCTCGATTTACAGCACTTCATTTAGTGACCGTTCGAAGTTACAACCTCACCGAAAAAAGTAACTTATGACTGTTTTTCACATTTATGACCATTGCCGATTGCCCATGTTCACGTGATCGCAATTCAGAAGCTTGGCAACTGACTCGTATTTATGACAGTTGCAGTGTCTCGGGATTATGTGATTACCTTTTGTGATCTTCTGGCGAGCAAAGTCAGTGGGGAAGCCAGATTCACTTCACAACCGTGTTACTAACTTAATAACTGCAGTGATTCACTTAACAACTGCGGCAAGAAAGGTCGTAAAATGGGGCAAAATTCACTTAACATTTGTCTCACTCAGCCACAAAAATTTGGGGCTCAATTGTGGTCATAAGTCGAAGACAACCTATATACGCTTTGAGTATAATCGCATGTGCCCTTGTGCATATTATTTGCATAATTATTGGCATATTATATACACACACACGGATACTTTCACTGGCAGTTGCTGGGGAGCAGAAGCAGACCACATTGCTATTGTGTTCATATCTGGTGTTGGGTTTCTATCAGCACATCATTGGCTGCTATAGGAACAGAATGTTGGATTCAGTAGCCTTCAATAGATACAGCAGGGCACTTTTTGCTTTTTATAAAGGAAATGTGAAGTTTTCTCCTTACAGTAACGGGTCTCATTAGGTTAGCAGGATAAAACACTGGGCCGAATTCTGGGACAGAAAAGGGCTAGAGTCACAAATAGTCAATATCCTCTCCAGAATTCCCATTGGGTTCCTGCTATTTTTCTATTCTGAGCGAGCCCCTGCAAAGACAAGAGGTCATAAACTTAATACACAATAAAAGCAAATAGCTCATATGTTACCTTCAGGGTGCTCCTAGCTGCCATAGTTTCTTGATCATTCAGCTAATATTTAACAAGGTTGTTGATGCCAACCAAGTGGGCACAATGAATGGTTCCTTTGTAAACAGTAGACCTAGCAACAAGTTCATGGACTGTTGGGACTTGCTAGATGTTTCATAATGGATTTTGAAGGAAGGTGGGCAGAAGAAGAGGGACTAATCGGTGCCAAGGTCAAGGAAACTGTGTGTGTTTTAGGTGTGTCACCTTTTTTGACCATACCCTATGCATCTGTCCATGTTGAGCAGACCTCCCACAAGCTCCTTCTCATGGTCTGCCCTGACTTTCAATTAAATAAGAGTTTAATCCCCATCTCTACCCCCTGTGATCTGTGAGATCCACAAAGAGAAGCAGTTGCTCTGGGAACACTATTGGTACTTGCGGGATGCTGACTGTAAGGCCAACACATAGAACTTTGCAGGTGTACATTCACAGGTGCAAGAGAAGCAGCATGGCTCCCTAAGCTGGTTCATCATTTTGCAAATTATCCCAAGCAGAGAAATATGTATAGGAAAGTCAGAGTTGTCATCCAACTGTTACAAATTGCATCCAAATTATTCCTTGGCGATAACAGGATGTAATTTGTCATTGCAAGTGTCCCAGCATGTCTAATTTGAAGAACGACTCCTCTCGTGGTTGAAGGTATTCCTGAAACCCCAACTCATGTCTTGCTGTATTGCTCTTATTACAAAGATGTCCAGTGTGGTTGATCACAACACAACTGATCAGGCTTCCAAGTCGTCACCCAGATCCATTTTATTTACAGCGGCTACTATCCAATCAACATGGTCCTATTTCTCTTAACCTGACTAGGCTTTCTTTTACCGTTTGTAAAATACATCACACAGTTATGATTACTGGGCTTCTTGTGTTGCTGCTTCACATTTTCTTTATTTTTGAGATGGTTGGTCTATGGCAGGGGTAGGCAACCTTGGCTCTTTTATGATTCGTGGACTTCAACTCCCAGAATTCCTGAGTCAGCACAGCTGACTCAGGAATTCTGGGAGTTGAAGTCCACGAATCATAAAAGAGCCAAGGTTGCCTACCCCTGGTCTATGGCTATAATAAAGCCAGCTTCCATTGTTTTCTACTAATAGAGCATAGTTTTTAATCTCCCCATGTAGACTACAGTCCAGAGGATCTTACCTAAGAACTGACTAGCTTTTATTCCAAGATCAGCCCTCTCAGTAGGTACTATCACCTACTTTGATATCCTTGTGACTAAGTGTCGGCTCCAAATGAACAAAAGGAGCTGGTGGATTAAAAACGACTTCCGCTCTTGAATAAGATACAAATGCTATTTCCCAGAGGCCCAAGGAACTGAAACCTATCCCCATTTTCTTACATAACAGGGACACTGATCACTGAAGAGATGTTAACAAGCTTCGGCTTCCTGTGCTATAAATAATGTAAGGATGATTATAGCTATTGCCAGCGTGCCTTTTTACGTACATGATTAAGAGCTCTTATTCATTTGACCCGCCGTTGGTTCGTTTCACAGAGAGCTAATCAGAAAGCCAGAGGGTTTCGGATTATTTACGGTTTAACCCGGTTAGGTGTCGGGCTGGCCGATCTGTGCCTGGTCTCTGTAACGGACTGTGAGGCTAAGCTGGATGCGGTCCAGCCACCTGGGGTGGAGAGGATGTTGCTTGTTTAGGAGGCTGCATTTCCCTTTAAAGCAGAAATGAGGAAGTTGTGGCCTTTTCTGTGGTGTAGAACTGTGATTTCCAGCCATCGTAGATAACATGGAAAATGATGAGAGTCAAGAATTCTGATTCAGCAGCATTTAGATGGAGAGAGCCTCCTTGCTCTGCCTTGTATCCATCAGGGTCCTTTATTTATTACTTAAAGGTTAGATTTAAATCCTGTTTTTTCTTCAGGGACACAATGTATAGAGAGCCAGTTTGGCCTAGTGCAGGGGTAGGCAACCTTGGCTCTTTTATGACTCGTGGACTTCAACTCCCAGAATTCCTGAGCCAGCTGTGCTGGCTCAGGAATTCTGGGAGTTGAAGTCCACGAGTCATAAAAGAGCCAAGGTTGCCTATTCCTGGCCTAGTGGTTAAGGCACTAGGCTAGAAAGCGGGAGGCTATGAGTTCAAGTCCCACCCTAGCCATGAAGGCCAGATGGGTGACTTTGGGTCAGTCTCATTCTTTCAGTCCCACCTTACAGGATTGTTGTAGGGAAAATAGGAGGTGTGTTGGATATGTTCACCGCCTTGAGTTATTGAAATAATAAAGGCTGGATACAAATAAATAAATGAATAAATAAATAAATATACTACTCCATTCTCCATGATAACCCAATAACTGCATAAGTTTATATAGAAATCAACTGGGTCTCTATAAAGAGAAGATAATCTGGCTTTGGCGACTCAGTCACAAATAATCTCAAAATTAGATATGGTTATGCCCTCCTTTTCGAGTGACTCATAAATTCAATCCAGATATTGATCTGAAAAATCAATTTCTTCCGTAAGTCCCATCTAACATGTTTGTTGAAACATTCTTTGATTGGTACTTATCTTGTAACCCAATCTAGAATGCACAGAGTCTCATGTAAATTACAACTGAACTAGTTGTATTCTTACAGTATTCCTCTATTCTTACAGTTCACCCCAGCAACAAATGCTTTTCCATAGGTCCTGCTGCTGCTACATTGACACCTACTGTTAATTCAACTTCCTTCATGCCAATCCAGGTAGTGGAACAAATTGCCTTTTGGGGCTGCCCGCAAGAAGAATGCATAAGGTCAAAATGATAGCTGCAATCACCACGAGCTAATTGCAACCACCATTTTGGTTTTTGAGCCCTCCTTACACACCTCTGCTGCCTTTGGACTTGAAGCAGTTTAGGACAGTGCTGGGCAATTCTGTGAGTTGAAGCCAACAGAATTGAAAAAAAAAACTAATTAGGAAAAGGCTCAATGTATAATTCTTTACCGCTAAGCCTGTTAATTGTTTCAAAAGTCTTTCAATGTACTAGTAACTAGAGGAGGGGTAGGCCACCTTGGCTCTTTTATGACTCGTGGACTTCAACTCCCAGAATTCCTGAGCCAGCATGGCTCAGCATGAAAACCTCTCCATTTCTCCTCAGCATGGCTGGCTCAGGAATTCTGGGAGTTGAAGTCCACGAGTCATAAAAGAGCCAATGTTGCCTACCCCTGAACTAGAGTGTTGTTTCAGTAAAGGTTTTAGATTATTTGAATGACACTTCCGGCATTTCCATTTTATTTCTGTGAACTGCTATGAGCTATTAAGGGAATTGGCAGTATAAAAAAATATCTGTATTTTTAAAAAGTAACAAATGATCAGGATGCAATTATTAAAATACTATATTTTTATATGCAGCATTTTTAATAAACAGAATATGTAAGAGGGTGGCTGTTGTTTTTTTTTAGAAATGAGCATGGTTTTAATGTATGTTAGGATTTGATTTTTTTCTTTTTCTACACAAAAGAGAGATTTGTATTCTGGCATACATGGAGAATGGAAAGTTTTCAAGCTGCAACCTTCATTTTATCCCTTAATGTGTCTGTGAGGATTATCTGGTTAAGATTCATAAAGCTGTCTGAAAATCATAAAGTTCCATAAGTGTTAAGCATTATTTTTAAATATGATCAACACATATTGCTGACTAGTTATCTTTTATTATTGCTTTAAAAATACAGCTTTCAGCAGATTGTGAGCCAATCCCCTCTTGAAGCAGATATTAAAGATTTTCTGTTTTGCATGCTTTGTGTCTAGCTTTACAAAAATGTGTGGTATCATAGGGACTTCTTTTTACAGATAATCCCAGAACCAACATACCTAATCAGTGAAGTGTGGATTCTTGTATTTCTGTGGTTCAGTAAATATGCAAAGCCACGTTAGAAAAAAAAAACCCTGAAGAACAATAAGAAAAATCTCTGCTGTGGGGAAAAAGTGCATTTACACTTTTTGTTTTGTCTAAACTTTCAAAATTGTATTAATACAGATGCCATAAAGTGTGTTACAGCAACAGTCCTTTAATTTGGAAGTCAACCTATCTTAAGTCTATGTCAGGGGTGTTCAAGCTTGGCAACTTTAAGACCTCTGGACTTCAACTCCCATAATTCCCCAGCCAGCATAGTTGGCTGGGGAATATTGGGAATTGAAGCCCACAGGTCTTAAAGTTGGCAAGGTTGAACATCCCTGGTCTACACCATTGATTTGGTGACCCTGGAAAGGGGACAGTTCAATCCAAAATCCATTTGGTCTCCATTGTCAACACATCAAAATAAACAAACAAAGGTCAGTGAAAGTTCCTCCTGTTTGTTAGTGTTAACATTGCTATTCCTTCCTGTTTTAAGTTTGCAAAGCTACACTGAAACTAAACTAATTGGCTACTCGCTGGATACTTTTACAGTTAACCAGAGGAAGTTGTGGGTACTCTATCACTGGAGATTTTTAAGAAAAGATTGGACAGCAATTTGTCCAGAATGGTATAGCACAGTGATGGCGAACCTTTTAGAGACCAAGTGCCCAAACTGCAACCCAAAACCCACTTATGCATCGTCGGGTGCCAGGTGGGTGTGGCCCATTGGGTGGGTGTGGCCCATTGGGTGGGCGTGGCTGGGTGGTAACAACAGACTGGGTGGGACTAAAAAGTTCAATCAATCAATTCCAACTTTGCAAGATCTTTTTTTCCCCCGCGAGAAGTTGAAATTGACTGATTGATTGAACCTTTTTTTTTTGTACACGGTGGTGGAGGCGTAAAGCGAAAAGGTTTTATAAAACCCAGCTGAAGGACTAGGACTAGGACGATGGCACGCGTGCCCACAGAGAGGGCTCTGAATGCCGCCTCTGGCACCCGTGCCATAGGTTCGCCACCACTGGTATAGCGTCTTCTGCTTGTGCAGGGGGTTGGACTAGAAGACCTCCAAGGTCCCTTCCAACTCTGGTGTTCTGGTATTCTGTTCTTTTGTTACCTGGTAAGATAAAAACAGTGAAAACATTCATTTTTTTTTCCAAGCCACTGAACTCTCAGAGCAAGCTGTGTTGGGATTTACCAGAGGAAGAAGGATATGGAAGTAAAGTGTTGACTCCAACATTTCCTAGAGTTATGGCTCCAGTCCATTGTGTTGTATCCACTATGGCTTTGTAAACAAATTTAAAGGAAATTAAATCATAGCTTCCCAACCATTTGTCTAGTTTGGTCCACATTCTTAGGGCAGCTCCAAGGTTGCTGACTGAATATTTCATGATGATGAAACAGGACTGCAAAATTTATCCTTTGAAGCTATTTTCTCTCCTCTATTCCGTTGTCAGCCTATTCTTTCATTTTAGGACTTGCAGAAAGTTAGAAACTGGAGTTAATGTGGAATTTTTTTTCACACCGTTTTCAAGGTATGCAAAAGTTGATGTGATTTACTGTGTCTTTTAACAGAATAATGGAGTTGGAAGGAACCTTGATATAGGAAACTCTCTATCATTTCAGACAAATGGTTTTCCAATCTCTTACAAACCCACAATTTCTGGAGGCAAGTTGTTCCACTGATTAACTGTTCTGTCAGGAAAATTCCTCCTAATTAGGTTGGTTCTCTCTTTGATTAGTTTACATCCATTACTTCTTGTCTTGCCTTCAGGTGCTTTGAAGAATAGGTTGACCCCCTCTTCTTTGTGGCAGCCCCTGAGATATTTGGAACATGGCTATCATGTCTCCCCTCGTCCTTCTCTTCACTAGACTAGACATACCCAATCTCTACAACTATTCTTCACATGTTTTAGCCTTCAGTCCCCTGATCATCTTTGTTGCTCTTCTCTGCACTCTTTCTCTGTGCATAGCCACCGTCTCCCAGAATCTGTGGATCAGTAATGGAACATGTTCCTGGAAAGAAATAGTGCTCATCTTATGTTTGCAACCAGCACACTGGACAACTGATAGTTGGATTAGCAACT
This sequence comes from Protobothrops mucrosquamatus, assembly GCF_001527695.2. Taxonomy (NCBI): domain Eukaryota; kingdom Metazoa; phylum Chordata; class Lepidosauria; order Squamata; family Viperidae; genus Protobothrops; species Protobothrops mucrosquamatus. Next base: position 189,742 of record NW_015389190.1, on the reverse strand, counting down.
CTGCCCTGTAAAGAAGCAGGAATGCACCCAACAATGAAAAGGGATCAGAAAAAGCAAATTGTTATGGTTTTATTGAAGAAAAAGAATGAGGGAAATGTGTTGTTCAGGAATTCTCTCCAGGCAATGCTTCTTAAACCCTCATTTAGCTGAACTTAATTAGTTGGGGATGCCAGACTGAAATTAAAGATAGCTTCAGTATGTTGCTTTGATGTTATCTGCAGGCTGTAAGAATCAATGAAAGAGTCCAGAACACCTGGGGGTTTAATCAATGAAGCACTTATTTTAACATAATTTCTGAATGTAGGTACTTGCCTGAAAATCTATAGAATGTGTGTGTGTGTGTAGAAGGTACAAATGACTAGAAAGCCACTTAGATGACTTGCTCCAGATGATTGCTTTGGATCTTCTCAATGAGTATAAGAAGAGAAAATGTATTTCTTAGGCATTAAGACTCATTGAATTTCTTTAGATTTAGTACTAAAAGAGAACTACCTAACACTTCTACCTATCTGAATCTTGGCACTCTCCATTAGAATCAAGAGTGCATAACAGGCAGCTGTGTGTGTTTTTTTTTTCCAGATACAACCGGTTTTTCTGTTGAGCAGTTGCAGTTAATACATTATTTTACTTCCTCATATAATACCCAACCCTGTGGAGAAAATCTTTCTGACTCTAACAAAGCAACATTCAATGTTTTGGGTGAAACGCGGTGCTTAGCGTTTTGATTCTGTACAACTTCTTACTCCAGTTCTTGATGGGAATGACTTCAGTCTGGTCAATCTGCTCAAAACACATATTTCTGGCAAAGCATTTAAATTATAAACATATTCAAATTTTTGAAACTGCATAATGCGAAGAGCAAAGGTTTTACCTGCTGATTTAAGTCAATGTATTTGTAGCATTGAATCCAACTAAACATTATGTACAGTTCCTAGAATATTTTTATAAATTCGTACTGGTTATCAGTTATAGTTCTGTTCCATCAACAGCATTAGTGCGTCCCCAATTTTAACTGTTTTCTAAAAATTCCCTTCATTAAAAGAACAGCTCAGAATTTTTTTTTAAAAAAAGTTTCTTATTCAGACTGCTTCACATGTGTTATATATTATTATCTTGTAAATATATAGATGTAATATTTGTACACATGTCACTTATCCTTCTGAGGTGGCTCCAGGTAAGGGCAATGGGGAAGTGAGGCTTTGGCCATGGATGATGGGTCAAGGGGTTAAGGCACTTTTAATAATAAAGTTGGAAGGGACCTTGGAGGTCATCTAGTCCAACGCCATGCTCAAGCAGGAAACCCTATACCATTTCAGACAAATGGCTGTCCAGTCTCTTAAAAACTTCCAGTGTTGGAGCATTCACCACTTCTGTAGGCAGGTTGTTCCACTGGTTAATTGTTCTAATTGTCAGGAAGTTTCTCCTTAGTTCTAGGTTGCTTCTCTCCTTGATTAGATTCCATCCGTTGCTTCTTGTCTTGCCTTCAGGTGCCTTGGAAGATAGCTTGACTCCCTCTTCTTTGTGGCAGCCCCTGAGATGTTGGAATACTACTATCATGTCCCCCCTCATCCTTCTCTTCGTTAAACTAGACATACCCAATTCCATCAACCGTTCCTTATATGCTTTAGCCTCCAGTCCCCTAATCATCTTTGTTGCTCTTCTCTGTACTCTTTCTAGAGTCTCAACATCTTTTTTACATCGTGGTGACCAAAACTGGATGCAGTATTCCAAGTGTGGCCTTACCAAGGCATTGTAAAGTGGTATTAATACTTCACGTGATCTTGATTCTATCCCTCTGTTTATGCAGCCTAGCACTGTGTTGGCCTTTTTGGCAGCTGCAGCACACTGCTGGCTCTTTAAGGAAGAGGAAAGACAGATCATAAGGTCTGAGTGCCCCACCATGAGGGTCTTTTGTGCCAGGCAAGAAAGGGGACAATGAGCTACCAAGCAAGTTTGCAGTACGTAGGTAAGTAGGTGCATAGCAAGAATGGATGGATGGATGGATGGATTCTACGCAAGGAAAGAACAGTACTGAAAGCAACAAACAAACAAAAATAACCAAAGGGAAGAAAAAAAACTCTGCTAACTCAGAATGGGCAGAGAAGACAAGGTGCAGCATTTAGGCAGCTTTTAATGGATTATACACTAGTCAAAACTATTAAAAAAATACTGCCTGTTGACCTGGCAATAAAACCAAATGTGAATACTTAAATTAAGGAAAATGGAGTCAGCTAAATAGTCAAAGTGAAGTAGCTGTTTCACAGGAATTTTTTTTTTATTTAATAAATGTTTGCTTAATGACATACCATACTAATAGTACTCTCATTGCACTACTATCTTATACCATAACATAATACATTTTTTCTGAATTTTTCATTCATTAGGGACTTCTGGATCAATGTAGAAAAAGGTTTCAGGGTTGGTCCTCTCTTTTATTCTAATGAGTCTTCCTGCATTGCTGAGAATTTGTCCCAACTTAGAGATCATAAATCATAACAGCTTTTCTAAATCAGGGCTTTTCAACCTTTTCACCCATTGTACCACTTTTACGATATGGCAACATCCGAGTACCACCAGTCGCCTAACAAGGTGTCAAAAACTTGATGACCAAAAAAAAAAAAAAGGAAAAAAGTGATGAAGTACAGGTAGTCCTCGACTTACAACAGTTCACTTAGTGACTGTTCGAAGTTACAATGGCACTGAAAAAAGTGCCCTCCCAAGCCACAGCCGAGCAAGACACCTGCCTGCCCACCTGGCGGCGTTCTTCCTCCTGTCCGAGGTTTTCATTGTTGTGAGCATTTCTGTTGAGGATTGGCAGCGGGGTGGGGTGGGGGTGTTTGGTTTTTATTCCCCCCGTCTGCTGGGTGGTTGCAGCAGGTTTCGGTCACTTCACATGACCCTGGGACACTGACCGTCATAAATATGAATCAGTTGCCACGTATCTGAATGTAAATCACAAGACCCTGGAGATGCTGCAACATTCCAGCTGATTGGTGCTTCTTCAGGGCTCAGCGGAAGCGCCAGGATCAGCGCCGAGCTCCAGCTGGAGCCTGGCGCTGATCCTGGCATTTTATCTGAGCCCTGACAGTCCCGAAGAAGTGCCGATCAGCTGGAAAGTGGCATTGATCCTGGCGCTTCCACTGAGCCCTGACAACCCTGCAGCTCCATTTCTCGCTCAGGCTTCTGCGGTGCTGCCATCGTTTCAGCTCATTCCCCTCCCCCGCTACCACTTTTCTAGGATGGTCGCGTACCACCTGCCAGGTGCCAATGTACCACAGGTGGTACCCGTACCACTGGTTGAAAAGCCCTGGTCTAAATCATTTGGACCTACCAGGACCACCCAGAATGGATGGATTCATGAACATCTAAACCAGTGTTCTTCAGTCACTTGAAGATGTGCAAGATATAAAACTTAGTCCTGCCTCCCATCAGTCCATAATGCAATTTTTAATGCAATTCACTCTGTTGCCAGACATTTCTTTCTTAACTTGGCCTTTCTTTTTCTAACTAAGTTGGAAGGTTAATAAAATTCAAATGCTTATAAAATGTGCTTCTTTAATTACATCCTTTATTTTGAACTAGGAATTATGAATCTAATTATGTGAAGAAATGGTTTGAAAAGGCATGACTCATATATTCCGGTGTTACGAAAGCTGACCAGTTGGTCCATAAAAGTCACGAAGGAGTAGAAAAATATTAATTATGTTGTGTGAAACTGACTGGCCCCATTCTTTAAACAGCTAGCTGAGTTAACGCTGTTCATTTATTTCTGAAATAATTAATTCTAAGCCTCAGAAAAGATATATTAATATTTATAATAAGAATGGCACTAAAGAGGTTTATTCAATCTTTTGCAAAATATAGCCTTTTATATTTGTCCCAGTAGCATTTGAGATCAAAGCAGTATTATTTCATTTCATTCACACACTGTGCCTTCAAATCATACATCTCCTGGCAAATTACAATCATAAATCCATCACATAAATTTACACACACACACACAACAAATTCAACAGACAATTTAGATACATAGTAAACTTTATAAAATGCAGCAAGCAACATCAATTCTCAGAAGCACATTGGCACAGCATCTTGGCAGCTTTTTGAAAAACTACCAGTGAGGATGCCTGCCTGATCTGTGGAGAGAAATAATTCCACAAAATGGAGACGGCACTGCTTCTGAATCCCCATGGATTTTCCTTTGCATAAGTAAGGAGCCCTAATCATCTATCTGCTTGCCTGCTTGGGGAAAAAAACCATGGCTTCTTCTCTTCACCAGCTCAGCAATCCTCAAAAGAAAGCAAGAGAGAAGAAACTCCATTCTCAAAAGGGCTGCTTTTGTCTGAAGCTCAAACAAAACTGTAACGAAACATAAGAGAAGGACCAGGGGTGACATGATGGCAGTGTTCCAATATCTCAGGGGCTGCCACAAAGAAGAGGGAGTCAAGCTATTCTCCAAAGCGCCTGGAGGCAGGACAAGAAGCAACAGATGGAAACTAATCAAGGAGAGAAGAAATCTAGAACAAAGAGAAATTTCCTGACAGAACAATTAATCAGTGGAACAACCTGCCTCCAGAAGCAGTGAATGCTCCAATACTGGAAGTTTTTAAGAAGAGATTGGACAGCCATTTGTCTGAAATGGTATAGGGCAGGAGTCCCCAATCCCTGGTCCGTGGACCAGCACCGGTCCAGGCAAACAAGTGAAACCCCATCTGCAGGATGCAGGCAACACGTAAAACCATGCCTCCTCTGGTCCACAGAAAAACTTCTCTTCATGGAACTGGTCCCTGCTGCCCAAAAGGTTGGGGACCTCTGGTATAGGGTTTCCTGCCTGAGCAGGGGGTTGGACTAGATCAGTGGTGGCGAACCTATGGCACGCGTGCCAGAG
>NW_015389190.1:182363-184539 GCF_001527695.2 Protobothrops mucrosquamatus | reverse complement strand
CAGGCAAACAAGTGAAACCCCATCTGCAGGATGCAGGCAACACGTAAAACCATGCCTCCTCTGGTCCACAGAAAAACTTCTCTTCATGGAACTGGTCCCTGCTGCCCAAAAGGTTGGGGACCTCTGGTATAGGGTTTCCTGCCTGAGCAGGGGGTTGGACTAGATCAGTGGTGGCGAACCTATGGCACGCGTGCCAGAGCCGGCACTCAGAGCCCTCTCTGTGGGCACTCTCGCCATGCCCCGGAAATGGCAACCGTCTTTCTTCAACCAGCCGCCTGCTAACTCGCCGAGGTCCCACATGGCTGGATGCATCCCAGAACCCATGCGCTCGCTGGCCTCTGTGTGCAGGGACTGATGGTGTCAGTCAGCAGCCACCCTGGCCCCTGCCTCACCTTGCCCTGTGACAATGGCACCCTCGCCCTGCCTCGCCTTGCCTCACCCCTCCTGCCCACTGCCCCACTTGCCAGAGACCCCCTGGATCTCCCCCAACCCTGCCAGGCCCCCCCCACAGGCATTTCTCCCCACGAGCAACATTGAGGTGATCACGCCCACCTTGGCCACACCCACCCAATCTGCCATGACCACCACAGCCACGCCCACCCAGCGGGCCACACCCACCCGGCACCCAGCGATAAATAAGTGGGTTTTGGGTTGCAGTTTGGGCACTCGGTCTCTAAAAGGTTCACCATCACTGGACTAGATGATCTCCAAGGTCCCTTCCAACTTTATTATTATTATTATTATTATTATTATTATTATTATTATTATTATTATTATTATTATTATTATTATTATTCAGGTAGTCCTTGACTTACAACCACAATTGACCCCAAAATTTATGTTGCTAAGTGAAACATTTAAGTGATTTTTGCTCCACTTTATGACTTTTCTTGCCACAGTTGTTAAGTGAATCACTGCAATTATTAAGTTAGTAATATGGTTGTTAGGTGAATCTGGCTTCTCCATTGACTTTACTAGTCAGAACGTCGCAAAAGGGGATCACGTGACCCCCGGGATACTCAAGCCGTCATAAATACGAGTCACTTTCCAAGCATCCGGATATTGGATCATATGACCATGGGGATGCTGCAATGGTTGTGAGTGTGAAAAACGGTCATAAGTCATTTTTTTCAGTGCCATTATAACCTTGAACGGTCACTAAATGAGCTGTTGTAAGTCGAGGACTACCTGTATTCAAGGTTTTTTAAAAAAAAATTATGTTTCTTATATTACTAACCTAAATGTAATAACATCCATCCCTTTTTGAACATACTTTAAAAGATTCGATGAGCACAACTCAAAACTTTCTGAAGGGAAAAAAACCTGTATTTGTTTCTGTGGTAGCAAAACAAGTTTTGACCCTAAAGTGAATTTCATTTCATGAAAGGAAAAGAATAATATAATGTAAACAAAAAAAAATGGATGTTTGGTTTGAAGGAGACAGTGGCGGACTCCGCCACCCGCCTCTTGCTGTCTGCTGTTCACCCATCCATCTTTTTGGTTATGATATAGGGTTATGGTATAGGGTTTCCTGCCTGAGCAGGGGGTTGGACTAGATGACCTCCAAGGTGCCTTCCAACTTTATTATTATTATTATTATTATTATTATTATTATTATTATTATTATTATTATTATTATTATTATTATTATTATTATTATTATTATTATTATATCCTCCTGTGTTCCTTTGTCAGGGTTTATTTTATTGTTCTATCATTTTACTTCTGTTTACACACCTTTCATTTTTTTTTCCTTTTTATTATTGTAAGCTGCCTACAGTAGACTTACAGTGAGATAGGCAGCAAATAAATTTAATAAATAAATATACCTCAGGAGATGTCACGCTCCTTCAAAATAACTTTTATACAAAAGGCCAAAAGAGGAGCATTTAATCAGTTAAAAAGAGTAGATTATCCCCTTAAGGAAAGATTCATCCAAATGTCGGTAATAAATCTCTGGTTTACAGGCTTTCTGCATCTTTTCAGGAAAAAAGAAAGAGTCCTCTTTGAGATGTTAAAAGAAAAGCTATTTCAAAAAGACCTTTGCCACTTATTGACTTGCCAACGTGCTCTGAATAGCAGAAAGGAATTATACAAGAATGTTTTATAAGAACCCTACAGGGATAGATTGTAATCTCTAGAGAGAGAGAGAGCAGAATAAAAGCTTATTTTTATC